>NC_052337.1:47849661-48149661 GCF_016432855.1 Salvelinus namaycush
GGCCACATATGGAGCTGATGGAGAGTGAGATCAGTGAAGACCAGAACTCGCTGTATGAACCTGAGAGCTCAGAATCACAATCATCACAGTGCGAGCCAAGATGTACTATCGATCACTTTGGGGGAGCGGGCTGGTGTTCCGAAAATGAAGAAAGAGCAGGCCATTCAACAGCGAATTCAAAGATACACATCGGAGTGGAATTGTTTTTCCACATCAACGGTTGTGCTACCTTGTCCCAGTCCTGCTGTTTCGATTCTCTCTCTCAACCTGTGAATACTCAGCTATGAAAAGCCAATTGACATTTATTATTTTGATGTAAAAAGGGCTTTTGTAAAATACATTTGAGTGATTGATTGTTTGCTGTGCTGGATGCTGTGTATTCACTAACTGTCTGAGTAATGGGACATTTTTAAAGTGTCTGTAACATATTTTGGTATGCATTTAATCTGCATCTTAACTTCTTAAATGGCAATCAGCAGTAGAAACAATAACACAGTATAGATGCAAGGACTGACCATGATATCAAAATTGTAATCCTGTTTCTATGATCTGTACCCAGTTCGCTTTGGATACAGGCGTCTGCCAAATGGCATATATTATTGTAGTGTACTTTGACTCTGCCAACTAGCTGCCCAGTGTAGTTACCATTCCTTTCCAATAGATAGCAGCCAAAGCTAGTTGGAGTCACTACTCTAGCAACAAACAGGGACTCGGGATTAGTGCGTGTTGAAAGTAGTTTTATCTTGAAAGCAAGTGTATCTGGTTACGCTTGTACCTGTTGTTATAGTGGACAAGCCAACAAATACTATTTTTACATAAGGCGCAGGCATTAGGTCTTTGTCTTGAAAAAAATGACAGCAGGCTAGATTTACTAAATTAACTTTGCCTTTGCTTCTGCGTATGCACACTTTATGGAAGAAACGACACTCGCAGGGATGAGACGCCGTACACCTAATCCAATTCTCCCTTGTACCCATAGGGTGAACTGGCAATAAACTGCTAGCTTGTATGCTCTGCAAACTAAATCATAAGAAAAGTTAGTCTGATACCGAAACTAAATCACAATGTATGATTGTGTAATGGAGCACGCCCCATTATTGGTTAGAATGAGATTTCATGAATCATGATGATGTCTGCAATTCGAACTCCGGTCGTCTAATCTAAAAGGTAAATGTCTTACCATCGCGCTGAACAGCGCTGGGGATAAACATCATTATAGGATACTGATTGTATATATTGAGCACCTATCAACTACTGATATTAACCTTAAACAATTTATAATCAAGCTACATTTCACCAATTATTTAACTGGCATATCGGCTGCTGACTGGTTGAGTATCCTCTTCTGCCAGGAAGTCCTTCATAAGGATTAGTGACACGTCCAATAAATACATTGCCATCCAGACAGACTTACAGGAACCTCTGACTGGATGTAATACAGCCCCCATCCACTGGGATTTTGTAGAGAAATGGTGGCGATACAGCACAACACACACACTCCTACTCTAGCCATTATCTGGCAGCATCCCCACTCACACCTGTTTGTGTTTGGTTACGCAGACCCTCTAGCTGAGGTGTTTCAGGCGGCATATCTGTGTTGTTACTACTACGAGAATTAAGTATTTGTTCTGGGGCAACGATTGGCTCAAACATGAATGGCTTCAGTAGGTTTATTGGTTTCCTAACTAACACTTAATATCGCATTTTTAAGTTTCAAAAGATTGCGACCCCTGCCCTTTGCCTCACAATGGTTTGATCCACTGCCAGTTCCTTAGCTGGCAAGGTAAAAGAGGGTTCGTATCTCCTGTGTGAAAGGCACTCAATGCACGTAACTGACGTGAGGTTTATCTAGTCAATCGGCCATAGCAATGTTTTTTTTATGTTGGCAGGGTTCACACACACACTAGCTGAATTTGCAGAGCTAGCACGCAAACTAAAGCAAACATTAACCATCAAGCTAGCTAGTACCTATTCCATTTATGTGGCGTCGTCAAAGATGGAATCTTTGCAATCGTCAGTTTATTCCAAGATCAGCATGCAGCTGTAGTATTCTAATTTTTGGTGATTTTAATATTCATATGGAAAAGTCCACAGACCCACTCCAAAAGGCTTTTGGAGCCATCATCGACTCAGTGGGTTTTGTCCAACATGTCTCTGGACCTAGTTTTGTCCCATGGAATAAATGTTGTAGATCTTAATGTTTTTCCTCATAATCCTGGACTCTCGGACCACCATTTTATTACGTTTGCAATCGCAACAAATAATCTGCTCAGACCCCAACCAAGGAGCATCAAAGGTCGTGCTATAAATTCTCAGACAACACAAAGATTCCTTGATGCCCTTCCAGACTCCTTCTGCCTACCCAAGGATGTCAGAGGACAAAAATCAGTTAACCACCTAACTGAGGAACTCAATTTAACCTTGCGCAATACCCTAGATGCAGTTGCACCCCTAAAAACTAAAAACATTTGTCATAAGAAACTAGCTCCCTGGTATACAGAAAATACCCGAGCTCTGAAGCAAGCTTCCAGAAAATTGGAACGGAAATGGCGCCACACCAAACTGGAAGTCTTCCGACTAGCTTGGAAAGACAGTACCGTGCAGTATCGAAGAGCCCTCACTGCTGCTCGATCATCCTACTTTTCCAACTTAATTGAGGAAAATAAGAACAATCCAAAATTTCTTTTTGATACTGTTGCAAAGCTAACTAAAAAGCAGCATTCCCCAAGTGAGGATGGCTTTCACTTCAGCAGTAATAAATTCATGAACTTCTTTGAGGAAAAGATCATGATCATTAGAAAGCAAATTACGGACTCCTCTTTAAATCTGCGTATTCCTCCAAAGCTTAGCTGTCCTGAGTCTGCACAACTCTGCCAGGACCTAGGATCAAGAGAGACACTTAAGTGTTTTAGTACTATATCTCTTGACACAGTGATGAAAATAATCATGGCCTCTAAACCTTCAAGCTGCATACTGGATCCTAATCCAACTAAACTACTGAAAGAGCTGCTTCATGTGCTTGGCCCTCCTATGTTGAACATAATAAACAGCTCTCTATCCACCGGATGTGTACCAAACTCACTAAAAGTGTCAGTAATAAAGCCTCTCTTGAAAAAACCAAACCTTGACCCAGAAAATAGAAAAAACTATCGGCCTATATCGAATCTTCCATTCCTCTCAAAAAAAATTGAATAAGCTGTTGCGCAGCAACTCACTGCCTTCCTGAAGACAAACAATGTATACGAAATGCTTCAGTCTGGTTTTAGACCCCATCATAGCACTGAGACTGCACTCGTGAAGGTGGTAAATGACCTTTTAATGGCGTCAGACCGAGGCTCTGCACAACCCCCACCTGTGGACGTCGGGCCCTTATACCACCCTCATGGAGTCTGTTTCTGACCGTTTGAGCAGACACATGCACATTTGTGGCCTGCTGGAGGTCATTTTGCAGGGCTCTGGCAGTGCTCCTCCTGCTCAAAGGCGGAGGTAGCGGTCCTGCTGCTGGGTTGTTGCCCTCCTACGGCCTCCTCCATGTCTCCTGATGTACTGGCCTGTCTCCTGGTAGCGCCTCCATGCTCTGGACACTACGCTGACAGACACAGCAAACCTTCTTGCCACAGTTCGCATTGATGTGCCATCCTGGATGAGCTACACTACCTGAGCCACTTGTGTGGGTTGTAGACTCCGTCTCATGCTACCACTAGAGTGAGAGCACCGCCAGCATTCAAAAGTGACCAAAACATCAGCCAGGAAGCATAGGAACTGAGAAGTGGTCTGTGGTCACCACCTGCAGAATCACTCCTTTATTGGGGGTGTCTTGCTAATTGCCTATAATTTCCAACTTTTGTCTATTCCATTTGCACAACAGCATGTGAAATTTATTGTCAATCAGTGTTGCTTCCTAAGTGGACAATTTGATTTCACAGAAGTGTGATTGACTTGGAGTTACATTGTGTTGTTTAAGTGTTCCCTTTATTTTTTTGAGCAGTGTATATATATTTTTCTTAATTTTTTGGTATTTATTTCCTTAATTTTTTTCAATCATTGGCATGTAATACCATTGACATGGACCGCCAGACTACCCTCCACGCCTACCCCAGAACACCCCATCCTCTTCAGCCCAATACCTCAATGTGGTGGACACACAAAAACAAACAAGCAATTACTCTAACTACAAAAGCATATTAAATAAAAACACCACAATACAAAAATTATAATACAAAAATAATAATATTGAGGATTGTAATATAACTGTCGATCAGGAGCACATTTCCTTTGTCTATGGAATCAGGCACATCTCTCATGACGTGTTATTTGGTCCCACTTATCAGTAAAATTTTGTGACCTCCCAGTTTCTTTTGAAATCAATCCTTCTAGTGTATAAAAGTGGTTGACAGTTATTTTAAAGTTTAAAAAAGGAAAGCTTTCCCCAGCAGAATTAACTTTTTAGGGATAGGGGGCAGCATTTTCACTTTGGATGAATAGCGTGCCCAAATTTAACTGCCTACTCTGTCCCAGATGCTAATATATGCATACTATTGGATAGAAAACACTCTGAAGTTTCTAAAACTGTTTGAATTATGTCTGTGAGTATAACAGAACTCATGTGGCACGCAAACTTCCAAACAGGAAGTGGAAATTCTGAGGCTGGTCGATATTCAACTCATCGCCTGTTCAAATCCCTGTAAGATATGGATCTGTTTGCACGTCCTACGCCTTCCACTAGATGTCAACAGTCTGTAGAACGTTGAATGAAGTTTATGCTATGTGGTGGGACCGGATGAGAGGGGAATGAGTCAGTGGTCTGGCAGAATGCCAGTTCCTGGTCATGCGCTTTCCTCATGATATCGCCTTGCGTTCCATAACTTCTACAGACACAAAGGAATGCTCCGGTTGGAACGTTATTGGATATATATGATAACAACATCCTGAAGATTGATTCTCTACTTAGTTTGACAAGTTTATTCGACCTGTGATATAACTTTTTGAAGTTTTCGTCCGACGTTATGCACGAGCGTTTGGAAATGTGTACTAAACGCGCTAGCAAAAGTAGCTAATTGGACATAAATAATTGACATTATCGAACAAAACAACAATTTATTGTGGAACTAGGATTCCTGGGAGTGCATTCTGATGAAGATCATCAAAGGGAATATTTATGATGTAATTTCGTATTTCTGTTGACTCCAACATGGCGGAGAAATGTAATTTATATCTGAGCGCCGTCTCAGATTATTGCATGGTGTGCTTTTTCCGTAAAGTTTTTTTGAAATCTGACACAGCGGTTGCATTAACCTCTTTGGGCTCAAGGGGCAGTATTGAGTAGCCAGATAAAAGGTGCCCATTTCAAAAAGGCCTCGTACTCAATTCTTGCTCGTACAATATGCATATTATTATTACTATTGGATAGAAAACACTCTCTAGTTTCTAAAACCGTTTGAATTATATCTGTGGGTGAAACAGAACTCGACTTAGAGCAATTTTCCTATGTGTATGTCAGAATGCAGAATTTTGCTGGCTGTTCTGAGACCTGTGTATTAATTTGCCTGTCCTCTATTGGTTGAGATGCACTGCATACGCCTTCCACTGGGTGTCAGCGAATAGGGAGAGTTGAAATGGAGTTTCTACGTAGGTCCCAAAGGTTATAAATTGCTTGGAACCGAAGTGTCCCATCTTTCCACTCTTCGCTCTGACGCAGGAAGGGTCTTGGCATGTCATTTTAGAAGCTCCCGTATTAGCTCCTAGATATATCCGGCTCTGTTTTTATTCGATATAGGTGTTGAAGACATCGTAATGTTGTTATTTTAAACCGAATTATATCAGTTTATGTCAGTATATTGCGATTTTCGGGTATTTATTTTCGTGACGTTTTAGGAAGTTGGGTATCTCTGGCCCACATGGCTATTGTTTACTGCTAATTGCAACGTTGAAGACGACGTTCTCCAACCTAGCAACGATTCTTTTGGACAAAGGACACATTTCCCAAGATTCTGATGGGAGTTCATCTAAAAGTAAGAACTATTTATGCTGATAATTCATTGTTCTGTTGAAAAATGTCAAATGCATAAGACGCCATTTCCTGCAGTGTAGCCTTGCGTTATCGCAGCCTGTATTGCGCAGTAAGGTTAATTTTAAAAATGTAATTCAGCGATTGCATTAAGAACTAATTTGTCTTTCAATTGCTGTCCAACCTGTATTTTTTTAGTCAAGTTTATGAATAGTATTCGATAAGAAAAGGTGCCTTTACAAGATGGCGCCGGACAGATTTCTTGACGTTATGGACACTATTCTCATTGTCTAAGCACGATTTGTGCCGCTAAATATGCACATTTTCGAACAAACTCTATATGCATTGTGTAATATGATGTTACAGGACTGTCATCTGAAGAATTCTGAGAAGGTTAGTGAAACAATTAATATATTTTGGTGGTTTATACGTTATAGCTATTTTTGCCTTGAATCAATGCTGTTGTTATGTTTGCTATTGTGCTAAGCTAATATAACGCTATATTGTGTTTTCGCTGTAAAACACTTGATAAATCGGAAATATTGTCTGGAATCACAAGATGCCTGTCTTTCAATTGCTGTACACTATGTATTTTTCAGAAATGTTTTATGATGAGTATTTAGTTATTTGGCGTTGGTGTCTGTAATTTTTCTGTCTGCTTTCGGTGCAATTTCTGACTGTAGCTGCAATGTAAACTATGATTTATACCTGAAATATGCACATTTTTCGAAAAAAACATATGCTATACAATAAATATGTTATCAGACTGTCATCTGATGAAGTTGTTTCTTGGTTAGTGGCTATTTATATCTTTATTTGGTCGAATTTGTGATAGCTACTGATGTAGTAAAAAACTGATGGAGTAAAAATAGTGGTGTCTTTTGCTAACGTGGTTAGCTAATAGATTTACATATTGTGTCTTCCCTGTAAAACATTTTAAAAATCGGACATGTTGGCTTGATTCACAAGATGTGTACCTTTCATCTGGTGTCTTGGACTTGTTAATGTGTGAAAGTTAAATATTTAAAAAATATATATTTTGAATTTCGCGCCCTGCACTTTGAGCTGGCTGTTGTCATAAGTGTAACGACGTCGGGCTTGCACGCCAAACAGGTTAAGAACAAGTGTATCTGTAATTCTGTGTAAAACATGCATCTTTCATCAAAGTTTATGATGAGTATTTCTGTTATTTGATGTGGCTCTCTGCAATTTCTCCCGATATTTTGGAGGCATTTCTGAACATGGCGCCAATGTAAACTAAGATTTTTGGATATAAATATGCACATTATCGAACAAAAAATACATGTATTGTGTAACATGATGTCCTATGAGTGTCATCTGATGAAGATCATCAAAGGTTAGTGATTAATTTGATCTCTATTTCTGCTTTTTGTAACTGGTACCTTTGGCTGTGTGTTTTTTGGACTTGGCGGTGTTCTAACGTAATCATATGTTGTGTTTTCGCTGTAAAGCATTTTTTAAATCGGACGTGTTGGGTAGATTAACGGGGGCAGCCCGACACCGGTACACTTATGACAACATCCAGCTCAAAGTGCAGGGCGCGAAATTCAAAATCTATTTTTTTTAAATATTTAACTTTCACACATTAACAAGTCCAAGACACCAGATGAAAGGTGCACATCTTGTGAATCAAGCCAACATGTCCGATTTTTAAAATGTTTTACAGGGAAGACAAAATATGTAAATCTATTAGCTAACCACGTTAGCAAAAGACACAACTTTTCTAACTCCATCAGTTTCTTACTCCATCAGGTGCTATCACAAATTCGACCAAATAAAGATATAAATAGCCACTAACCAAGAAACAAATTCATCAGATGACAGTCTGATAACATATTTATTGTATAGCATATGTTTTGTTCGAAAAATGTGCATATTTCATGTATAAACCATAGTTTACATTTCAGCTACAATCCGAAATTGCACCGAAAGCAGCCATAATATTTACAGACACCAACGTCAAATAGCTAATTACTCATCATAAAACATTTCTGAAAAATACATAGTCTGCAGCAATTGAAAGACAGGCATCTTGTGATTCCAAACAATATTTCCGATTTATTAAATGTTTTACAGCGAAAACAAAATGTATCGCTATATTAGCGTAGCTACAATAGACAGACACAATTGGGCGCCCACGGCCAGTTCACATGCACGACAGATATATGAAATAACATCATAAAATGGGTCTTACTTTTGCTGATCTTTCATCAGAATGTTGAAGAAGGTGTCCTCTGTCCAGATGAGTCGTTGTTTCGATTCAGAATGGCAAATTTCCCTCTTCAATTAGCATTGGCACTAGCCGATGGCATAAATTTCTCCAACGTAAACACAGTCAGAGGACGGAACACGGCAAAACTCCCGAATAAAGTTTCAATAATCTGATTAAACTATATTGAAAAAACATACATTACGATGATATGGTCACATGTATCAAAAAAAATTCGAGCCGGAGATGTTAGCCGTTCGTTACGAAGGCAAAACAGAAGTCAGTCCCACTTCCTTCAGAGTACCGGAAGTGGACGGTCAAGTCAAAGAAATAGGTTTTTTTCCACCACAGAACAAGATGAGCACAAAAATTTCTTCTCTGACATCCTCTTTACACCAATAGGAAGGCGTATAGAGTGTCAGCAGACTCCTAAGTGTCAAGACCATGTATAGGCAGTTGAAAAGAGCATTGATTTCTGACATTTCACTTCCTGGTCAGGAAAAGTGCTGCAGAAGGACTTCTGTTTCACTCAGAGAAATAATTCCAACTGTTTTAGAAACTAGAAAGTGTTTTCTATCCAAAAAGAATAATAATATTCATATTGTACGAGCAAGATTTGAGTAGGAGGCCGTTTGAAATGGGCACGATTTCACTGGCTACTCAACACTTTGCCTTGCAGCCATAAGAAGTTAACAAGATGTTTATCTTTCATTTGCTCTATTGGACTTGTTAATGTGTGAAAGTTACATATTTCCCAAAAATATTTTTGAATTTCCCGCGCTGCCTTTTCAGCGGAATGTTGTGGGGGGGTCCCGCTAGCGGAACGTGTGTCCTAGAAAGGTTAAGAGATTGTATATCATGTTGCTTCTATCCCTTAAGTCACGCAATATAACTGTTGGTGGAGATATAACAAAATTGTTTAGAACAGGGAGTAACCACTGTTTTACTTTTACCCAAAAGTTAGCAACTATGGGCCTCCCGAGTGGCACAGCGGTCTTAGGCACTGCATCGCAGGGTTGAGGTGTCACTACAGCCTGGGGTTTAATCCGGACGTGACCGGGAGACCCATATGGGGGCGCACAATTGGCCTAGTGTCGTCCGGGATTAGGGGAGGGTTTGGCCGGGGTGCTCTAGCGTCTCCTTGTGGCGGGCCGGGGACCTGCAAGCTGACTTCAGTCGTCAGTTGAACAGTGTTTCCTCTGACACATTGGTGCAGCTAGTTTCCAGGTTAAGCGAGCGGGTGTTAAGAAGCAGCGCAGCTTGGCGGGTCATGTTTCAGAGGACGCATGACTCGACTTTCACCTCTCCCGATCGCAATTGGATATCACAAAATTGGGAAGAAAAAGGGGGTAAAATTACAAACAAAACAAATGCTAATGTAGGATTTTGTAGCAAATCCTCCACACCACAAGAATGGCCCAAATGGGATTCTTTGATGCACCATCATCTTGTTAGTAGCCAGATATTTTTACAATATCTTCAACTGAAGATGGAGTGTAATGTTGTTTCATAAATCAAACCAAAAACCTGTTGTTCTCAAGGGATGGGAGTAACAAACTGCTCTTCCAAGAAAGAGTGGAATTTGTGTGTCAAGGCAACCAATTTGTTGTTTTCCAAATGAAAATGGTATGGCTTCATTGATTTTAACTATAGTTTCCCATCTGTGAGATTTAATATGAGGTCTACAAACAAACACTTTCTTTCCCTTAACTTTTTCCTCCATTCTGTTGGAATTGCTGCCAGTAACTGATTGTTATTATAATTTGTACATGCACTCAGTTGACAGTTTATTAGGTACACAACCCTGTTCACAAAAATTGATCGCTCCTACAGACAGTGAGTCATGTGGCTGTGGCTTGCGATATAAAGCAGGCAGACAGGCATCAAGGCATTCAGTTACTGTTCGATTGAATGTTAAAATGGGCAAAACGAGTGACCTAAGCGACTGAGCGTGGTATGATCATCAGTGCCAGGCACGCCGGATCCAGTATCTCAGAAACGCCCTCCTGGGCTTTTCACGAACAACAGCATATAGGATTTACAGAGGATGGTGCGACAAACAAAAAACATCCAGTCATTGGAAGTTCTGTAGGCAAAAACATCTCGTTGGTTAGAGAGGTCGAAGGAGAATGGCAAGAATCGTACAAGCTAACAAGCGGGTCACAAACAGACAAATAACAGCGCAGTACAACAGTGGTGTGCAGAACTGCATCTCCGAATGCAAAATTCGTCGATCCACTCCTAGAATTTAAAAACAAGAAGAAGCGGCTCCAGTGGGCATGTGATCACCAACACTGGACAATTGACGAGTGGAAAAACATTGCCGGGTCTGAGTCCCATTTCCTGTGGCATCATGCTGATGACAGTCTCAGGATTTGGCATAAACAGCATGAGTCCATGGACCCAACCTGCCATGTGTCAACGGTATAGACTGGTGGCGATGGTTTAGGGAATGTTTTTCTGTCAGACGTTAGGTCCCTTGATACCAAGTGAGCAACAATTGAATGCCACAGCGTATTTGAACATTGTTGCTGACCAAAACATTTTTGCTGACCATAGAGCATGGTCTATGGGATGAGATCGAACGGGCTGTTTTCAGCACGAATGTACCGTGGTCCAATCTGCAACAACTGCATGATGTCATTGCGTCAACATGAACCAACATTCCTGTGGAACGTTTTCGACACACTGTAGAACCCATGCCTCAAAGAACTCAGGCTGTTCTGGGGGGTCCGACCCGGTACTAGATGGGTGTACCTAATAAACTGCCTATTTCTTTACATTGTGCACAGTGTTTGAAATTAAAATTCCCATTACTGTCAATGATATCCTTTTTAAATCAAATCAAATTTTCCATCATCTGCATATAAGGACATTTTGGTTTCAAGACCATCAATACTTAGAGCTACAATAGTAATGTAATCATCCCATCTCTTTGGGTGGTTGATAGTTACCCCCGTTGAAATGAAAAATGTAAGCAGGCGAGAAAAGTTAATTTAATTTCTGTAAAAAATAATAATAATAATAAAATTAAAAAACTAAATTGGTATAACATCAAAGTCAGGAGATTTGCCAGAATTCATCTAACCAATTTAAGTGAAGCTATATTACTTAAATTAGGCTGGCCCCTCGCGAGCCACATTGCCTCAAACTACACAACCTCCACACACATACTCTAAGGGCTGTAAGCATAGAATTAGAAATACCAGAGTTATTAGGCTATAGAATACTTTATTGTCTCACTTACCTTTGAGTTTGTTGTGCTCTGAGTCTGCAGGGAAGAGGCAGTCGGGGAAGAGCTTGGGAAAGGTGAGGCCGGCATATTTGGGTCTGTTCTCTACATAGTTACGGACAGTGGGCTGCAGCTTCTTCATAAACTCTGGTAAGGGTGTGCCCAGCTGCTCAATCACCTTATTCCATTGGTCGATATCTGAGAGGGGGTGGGGTTAAGAAAAACACACAACAAACCTGGACAGGACAGCCCTCTGGCTGTCTCAAATAAAAAACATATAGGCTTTAATATATAGCACTAACCAATTGAAGGGGACAATTGCATAGGCCTACAATAGTCCTACAAGCAGATGCGTAAGAGTCACATTGGGACATATCACTAAATGGAGGGACATGAGCAAAGTGTAACAGTAACAGACAACTTTTCTATATTTTCACGCTATTTTCACGTTCGGATGAAAAGCGTGCCCAGAGTAAACTGCCTGCTACTCAGGCCCAGAAGCTAAGATATGCATATTATTAGTATATTTGGATAGAAAACACTCTGAAGTTTCCAGAACTGTTTGAATGATGTCTGTGAGTATAACAGAACTCATATGGCAGGGAAAAACCTGAGAAAAATCTGAGGTTTGTAGGTTTTCAAGTCTTTGACTATCCAAGATACAGAGTAAATTTGGTCCGATTGCACTTCCTAAGGCTTCCACTAGATGTCAACAGTATTTAGAACCTTGTTTCAGGCCTCTACCGTGAAGGGGGAAAGAATAAGAGCTGTTTGACTAAGGCAGGGGTGTCAAACTCATTCCACGGAGGGCCTAGTGTCTGCAGGTTTTTGGTTTTTCCTTTCAATAAAGCCCTAGACAACCAGGTGTGGGGAGTTCCTAACTAATTAGTGATGTTAATTCATCAATCAAGTACAAGGGAGGAGCGAAAACCCGCAGACACTCGGCCCTCCATGGAATGAGTTTGACACCTGTGGACTAAGGGGTCTTGCAGAAGGCCATGAGCTAAGTCAGGCGCGCGGCCGTGAGAGCGAGCTCTGTTCCTTTTCATTTCTAAAGATAAACGAATTGTCCGGTTGAAACATTATTCAAGATTTATGATAAAAACATCCTAAAGATTGATTCTATACATCGTTTGACATGTTTGACGAACTGCAATAGAACTTTTTTGACTTTTTGTCTGGACTTTGTGCTCGCGCCTTCTGAATTTGGATTTGTGAACTAAACGCGCGAACAAAAAGGAAGTATTTGGACATAAATTATGGACTTTATCGAACAAAACAAACATTTATTGTGGAACTGGGATTCCTGGGAGTGCATTCCGATGAAGATCATCAAAGGTAAGTGATTATTTATAATGCTATTTCTGACTTCTGTTGACTCCACAACATGGCGGGTATCTGTATGGCTTGTTTTGGTCTCTGAGCACTGTACTCAGATTATTCCATGGTGTGCTTTCGCTGTAAAGCTTTTTTGAAATCTGACACAGCGGTTGCATTAACTTCTTAGCACTAGTGGTCAGATTGTTTTATTATTTTTTTAAATTTTATTTTTTTATTTTTTTAAATAACTTGCCCAACGTAAACGGACATTTTCTCTGGCCCAGATCGTAGAAATGCATATAATTTACAGATTAGGATAGAAAACGTATGAACATGTTGATGAATATGTATGAACTTTCCAATTTGTAAGTCGCTCTGGATAAGAGCGTCTGCTAAATGACTTAAATGTAAATGTAAATGTAAAACACTCCAAAGTTTCCAAAACTGTCAAAATATTGTCTGTGAGTATAACAATACATATTCTGCAAGTAAAAACCTGAGAAAATGTAACCCGGAATTGATAAAAACGTTTTTTTACTGTGTTTCCTGGCACGTCTAACCTCCATTTAAAGGGGTATGAACCATATTCCTTTTCCAATGGCTTCCTCGGGCTGTGACCAGGCTTTAGACATAGTTTCAGGCTTTTATTTTGAAAAATGAGCGAGTTTTTTCAAAAGTAGTCAGGTGTCCTCTGAATATTTCCTGTGCGCGAGAGAGGGACACCCCATTTTCCTTTTGTCTCTTAATGAATAGGTTATGGTCCGGGTGAAATATTATCGATTATGTTTGTTAAAAACAACCTGAGGATTGATTATAAAAAACATTTGACATGTTTCTACGACCATTACGGATACTTTTTGGAATTTGTCGAACGGAACACGGCTTTGGTTTTCTCAACATAATGCGCAACCCAAATCGCGTTTTTTTGTGATAAAAGTAATATTTATCGAACAAAAATAACATTTGTCGTGTAACTGGGAGTCTCGTGAGTGCAAACATCCGAAGATTAATTTACCTCACAAAAGGTAAGCGATTAATTTTATTGCTTTTCTGACTTTCGTGACCAAGCTAACCAAGTGAATATAAGGCTAACTGTTGTAGCATTTATTGCTACACTCACAAAAGCTTGGATTTCTTTCGCTGTAAAGTTTTCAAAATCTGACACGATAGGTGGATTAACAACAAGCTAAGCTGTGTTGTGGTATATTTCACTTGTGATTGCATGATTATAAATATTTTTAGTAATATTTTTGAATCTGATACGTTTGGGATTTTTCATCTTCCTTTCAGGACCGGAACGAGGCTGTAGTTTTCTCAGCATAACGCGCAACCCAAATGGCATTTTTTTGTGATAAAAGTAATATTTATCGAACAAAAATAACATTTGTTGTTTAAACTGGGAGTCTCGTGAGTGCAAACATCCAAAGATTATCTAAGGTAAGCGATTAATTGTATTGCTTTTCTGACTTTCGTGACCATGCTAATTTGGGGCTAACTGTTGTAGCATTGAAAGCTACACTCACAAAAGCTTGGATAACTATCACTGTAAAATATATTTTCAAAATCTGCCACGATAGGTGGATTAACAACAAGCTATGCTGTGTTTTGGTATATTTCACTTGTGATTGCATGAATATAAATATTTTTTGTAATATTTTTGCATTTGGCGCCCTGCAATTCTAGAGGTGGTTTAGGAAAGTGATCCCGTAAAAGGGATCCGTAGCGCAGAGAAGTTGTAAGGAGAAGTGTATCTTTAATTCCATGCATAACACTTGGATTTTCATCAACATTTATGATGAGTATTTATGTAAATTGATGTGGCTCTCTGCAAAATCCCCGGATGTTTTGGAGGCAAAACATTACTGAACATAATGTGCCAATGTAAACTGAGATTTTTGGATATAAATATGAACTTTATCGAACAAAACATACATGTATTGTGTAACATGAAGTCCTATGAGTGTCATCTGATGAAGATCATCAAAGGTTAGTGATTCATTTTATCTCCATTTCTGCTTTTTGTGACTCCTCTCTTTGGCTGGAAAAATGACTGTTTTTCTGTGACTAGGCGCTGACCTAACATAATCAAATGCTGTGCTTTTGTCGTAAAGCCGTTTTGAAATCGGACACTATGGTGGGATTAACAACAAGTTTATCTTTAAAATGGTATATAATACTTGTACGTTTGAGGATTTTAATTATGACATTTCTGTTGTTTGAATTTGGCGCCCTGCACTTTCACTGGCTGTTGTCAAATCGATCCCGTTAACGGGATTTCAGCCGTAAGAAGTTAAACAAGTTCTCTCTTCCATAATTAATTAGGTCAATCGCAGTAAACAAACAGATTTCTTCCTATTCTGACAGTCAAACAGATGTTGATAAACATTGTGCAATATTGTGCAGTGGAGGTATAGACTGTGAGGGGGTTCACAAATGAACAAGGCCTTGTAAATCCTATGAATCCCTGCAAAAAGGTGTCAACTTGGTAGGGAGGGATTTCCAATGGAATGGAGTTTGCCAATTGTGCAATGTGTGTTGTGCATGGTCCCTGACAAATAAACAAATTAAATAGATAATAAAATATCTACATTGTCGACAATAAACACTGGTATAGTACCTTCTATACTGACGCAAAACTCTCCAGATGTACGTGTCAGAACAATGTATAGAGTCCTGTCTGAATGTGCTATTGGTCAGAGACTTCACCCCCCTCTCCTCATCTCATCTGCAATGGTAATTCCACTGCTTTAGTCTGCTATAAGAAAGACCCTATTAATACTAAAGCTTTTGTTATTACGTTATAGCCCTCCCCATTTCCCATAGCCTTAAAGGGGTTCCAAATGGCAGCCTATTCCCTATATAGTGCACTACATTTGACCAGGGCCCCTATATATGTAAGGACACACGCTGGAGATGAGAAGCAGGTACAGAGAACGAACATTTAATGGAAAACGGACTTCAAACAAAACAAGAACAGCGTCTGGACAGGGGGATCAAAACAACATTACGACAATAATGCTGACACAGGGAACAAAACTGAGGAACAGACATGTATAGAGGGGTCAATCAACAACGTGAACGAGTCCAATGAGCACAGATGCGCGTAATTATGGTGACAGGTGTGGGTAATGGAGGGCAGCCTAGTGCCCGAGGGGAAGCGGGAGCAGGCGTGAGAATATAGGGAATAGGGTGCCATTCGGGACATTGTGCTAGTGCTAGTGAGCGGAGTCAACATTTCACTGGTGGGAATGATTTCCTCTTTGGTTTCCTAGCCCTTTAAATTATTTAAACTGTTGCCTAATGCTGGGTTAAATAAGTCGCAAGCACATTTGTGTTTAATGTGGGTTTTAAAACTAGCAGATAGCAGATTGAAACAGCTCCAAGTTCTCTAATTTATAACCATTGCTTTATGAATATGCAGATTATTGTACTGGTACTGTACAAAGTTCCAAATGTCAATTGGTGTGATTTTGTGTTAGATTGCTGTTTTTAATGCTGTTTTAATTGGGAGAGCTCGATTTCCATTTCATTTATTACAAATGGCAAATAAACTTGAAACTTGATTTGAATTATCAGCACTATTTTGGGATAGGAACAGAGGGGGAAAGGATGGTGTGTGTGTTTGTGTGTGAGGGTGGCCAGGCTGAGGGGGTCTATGTCTTTTTTCTCTCCATCTCCCACAGGTGGGTGCCAGTTCAAAGAGAGTGCCAGCAAGCCAGGACATCCAAAAACACATTACCTCATCCTGCTGGAACGCCAGTTTCATTTCCTCTTTGGACATCACACTTTGGGAATCACATCTACACAATGCAGGAAAAGGAGTCCTATCTACACAATGCAGTGAGAGGAGCCTTGGCTTTCATTCCTTAAAATTATTCTACATGGATGTTAAGATGTCTAATTTGATTTGAAAAAATTGCTGGAATTAAAACAGTTCCATATAGATAAATATGTTAATTTGTGTTTAATTAAGTATTTGTTTTTTATACATATGAGTATCCCTCATCATGAATTTAGGCTATTTTATAAATGTTCAGATTTTATGATGGTGTTCAAACTGCTCATCTCGATGACAGACCTGATATATTGTAAAGGCTGGAAGAAGGCCAGAATGATGTACGTGTAGCCGATGTGAAATCACTAGCTAGTTAGCTGTGGTAAACTAGTAGCACAGCCAATGTGTCGATGTATTGATACGAGTTACAGTCTACAGAAGGAGGCAAGGATACTTCTCCAAATGTTCTATATAGAACTGCTTTAAGGGCCATGTATGACACTAGCCATTTAACCCTATACAGTATTTGGTTCTTCTAGCAGTGTACAGTATAGTGTTGATGACAGTACCAGAAGGAGACGAGGCAAGGATACGGTCGGTGCCTGGGAACAGCACTGTTCCTCTTATCACCTCTCCAAAGATGCAGCCCACAGACCACATGTCCACTGCAGCCAGACACAGTCCCATACCAGTCACCCAGCATACATGACATGCAGATACATACATGACACATGTCACACAAACTCCATCAACCACACACTGCACGCAGACATGCAAAAAAATGCCACGTCTTTGTGAGTCCTGTCTGTCATGTAATTGCAAACATGTTATGTTTTGTGTACCACAACAATGGCTGTTAAACTTAAGACACTGCTGTCTTTGTCAGTTATTATCTAGCAGTGGTCACCAACCGGTCGATCGCGAGACATTCCTAGTCGATCACCAAACATTTCTTTAGAAAAGCCAACGCAATAATTTTTTTTTATTCGTGTTTTGCGCTGTTGGCGGTAGATGCACCTGATTCAGAAGCGTTGCGAACTGGGTAGGCGAGGTGTTCATATTTGGGACCATTTCATTTGTATTAAAATACAAACTCTGCCTACCTGGGGAGATCTATGGCTAAATCAAGTGTGCCTACTGCCCTGGAGATCTGTGGCTAAATAATGTGTGCCTACTGTGCTGGCCAATCCGATAGCTCAAATCACTATACCTACAGGTTCCAAGACTCTGGCCACAGCAAAGTTTGATACTAGCCTACCTGAGATTTCATAACTTTTAAAACCATGACCAGAGACAGAATGTCAAAGAATACAGCAAAGAGCTGTGAGTCCACATTTAAGTTTTTATTAAGCACTGTGAACACTGTTTTTATTCATCATTATTGCAAAACACACTTCTCCCTACTTCCGCTCGCGTTGCAATGAATGAGTAGCGAAGTGTATCGATAGCCCTGCATTTTTATTATTAGCAGCTCGTCTTGTCTATTTTAATATCGAGGAATATTTTACTTTCTCTGGTCATAGGAACAACATGTATTTGTGCATGAGGCAGATGCGGATGCGGTGCAACTCGAGTTTCTCCAGGTGGAAGACGGTGTCCCCTCTGTCTGGTCAGTCTCACCAGAGGAAAGGAAGGAGAGAGCAGGGACCTTGAGAGGTGGACTCTCTGCTGCTTTCTCTCCCTTTGCTGAGACTAATGCCGTGTTCAAAACAACTGGGAACTGGGAAATCTCCGACATCCGCCTTCAGAGCGTTTAAGACAACTCGGAACTGGGAATTATGTTTTCGAACGATCATCCAACTCAGAATTCAAAGTCAGAAATTCATCTTTCTGAAGCGCAGACTTTCTTGACCTGAAGATCACTGACGTCATGATTTGAGCTTGTTTTTTTTCTAGTTCCCAGTTTATGCTCAGCTGTGCCTCACAAGTGCTACACCAACTGATCTATTTTGTTATCAAAGCTTTAGTTTTGAAATATATTATTGTCGGGAGAGAACAATATTGGCAGGCCAGGTATATAACCAATATGCTGTAATAATCTATTAGGCCTACTGCACAAACCTCATTCCTAAAGAGCTGTTTTTATTAGGTTAATGTTAAAAAATGTAATCATGTAAAAAAAAAACTCTGAGCAATAGATGTTGCTTTTTGACTGCGAAAGTGATCTTGACTCAGAAGAGGTTGGTGACCACTGATCTAGCAAGAGTATGTGAGTAACGCCACACTATCCTTGCAGGGCTTTTCTTAAAGCACAAATCATGCAGAAGAGGACTGTAGGTTCTCGTAACTTCCAGATTTCACTCTGCTGGCGTCTTGATTGGCATTGACTATCATGTTAGGATGATGACACATTGGCCTTACAGTGCATTCTGGATTTCAGCATGAATACAGGTTTCTGAAGGGGTTCAACTCAATTCACTGTTGGTGAATAAATTAATACTTATGATTGATTATTACTTATGACTTATTGTCTAAGAGACACCAAATATCCTTGTTTTGTCCTGGCATACACCCTGATAGATGCACACACGCACGCACGCACACACCCTCAAAGCTAGAATGCTAATTAGCGGTAATTATCGGCATGTATGTTGCTCTCCCATTAGCTCCAGGGGGCCATCCCTGCCATGCTGGGATATGTAACCTGGGGGACATGGTGTACAGTGTCTGACCCCACAATGTATACAACACACTCCAGGCAGACGCACACGGCGCCAGAAATTTTCCAATAAATATTCAGAGTAAGGGATGTCTCATTCTGCCAAAGGGGTGCCAAAATAAAATAGGTTAAATACAGGATGGATTCCCATAGAAATATAATTAGTCATTCCATGATGGATCCATGGCTTTGTCATCACATACTTCAAGTAATTAATTTATATAAACAGGACTTGGAGAAAAAAATAATAATAATTCTGTAGGGGTTACTGAATTTATGGTGAATTATTGAAATGGTGATATATTATTATTAAATATATTATTTGAGCTATTAGAGGTGTTATGAAGCCAGCCAGTACAGTAGCAAGATTGGTTAGAGACAATAGAGCTGCGCGGAAACCATTGTACCTAACAGAGGAGTACAGGCCACGTATTGATTTGATTCACCTTCAGAGAGTCTGAGTCATAGGGCTCTATTTTCGGCTGCCATTAACACACGCTCTTTGGGAATTTTGACTTGTAAAAGCCAGATGCCAGGGTTGGTAATTTACTTGTCTTATATCAGCTTACTTGTGCTGAGGAGGGAGGGGTGGAAATATTTTTGTTGTGTCCTTAAAAACGTGCACCGATGTGCAAATTTCAAGCAGCGCTACCGGTGATATTTAAGACTCATCAAAACCTGTTCTTAGCTGTAACTCAATTGGTTATGGCATCGATTTTGCCAGCAGGCGCACAGTAGCCTAATCAATAAGTGCTGTTATTGTGAATTGGAAACATCAAGGAGCAACAACAACTCAGCCGCGAAGTGGTAGGCCACACAAGCTCACAGAATGGCACCACCGAGTGCTGAACCACATAGCACGTAAAAATCTGTCCCGGTTGCAACACTCACTATCGAGTTCCAAAGCTTGCCGCCATTGAACTACGGAGCAGTGGAAACGCGTTCTCTGGAGTGATGAATCACGCTTCATCTGGCAGTCCGACGGACAAATATGATTTTGGCGGATGCCGGGAGAACGCTACCTGCACCAATGCCTAGTGCCAACTGTACATTTTGGTGGAGGAGTAATAATGGTCTAGGGCTGTTTTTCATGGTTAAGGCTAGGCCCCTTAGTTCCAGTGTCGGGAA
The DNA here is from genome assembly GCF_016432855.1 of Salvelinus namaycush. Classification (NCBI taxonomy): domain Eukaryota; kingdom Metazoa; phylum Chordata; class Actinopteri; order Salmoniformes; family Salmonidae; genus Salvelinus; species Salvelinus namaycush. The sequence continues at coordinate 47,870,013 of NC_052337.1, forward strand.
ATCCTAGCACTACAGCATACAATGAATGACAATCTAGACGATTCTGTGCTTCCAACTTTGTGGCAACAGTTTGGGGAAGGCCCTTTCTTGTTTCAGCATGACAATGCCCCTGTGCACAAAGCGAGGTCCATACAGAAACGGTTTGTCGAGATCGGTGTGGAAGAACTTGACTGGCCTGCACAGAGCCCTAACCTCAATCCCATTGAACACCTTTGGGATGAATTGGAACACCGACTGCGAGCCAGGCCTAATCGCCCAACATCAGTGCCCGACCTCACTAATGCTTTTGTGGCTGAATGGAAGCAAGTCCCTGCAGCAATGTTCCAACATTTATTGGAAAGCCTTCCAAAAGATCGGTGGCTATTATAGCAGCAAAGAGGGGACCAACTCCATATTAATGCCCATGATTTTGGAATGAGATGTTCGACGAGCAGGTGTCCACATACTTTTGGTCATGCAGTGTAAAATCCAAACATGATTGCAAACACGACATGCACAACTCTTGTTGAAACATTTTCATACAACAAAGACACCTTCCCTGTAAGCTAACACAATGTAAATATACGGAACGAGTGAAATTATAATCTGCAGTGCGATTTATGTAACTTTTTTTGAACAATTTCTGTGAGGTCGTACTTTATCGGAGCTCCGGTTTATTAAAAATGTTACAGTGTGTTCACAGCTGTCTTTGCTAGGGGAAAATGTCACCCGTATTCTTTGAATGAGATCAACGGCCATTATTTACATTATCTGAATAAGGATACAGTCACGGCCAGGGAACAGGATTTTGTGTTGCACCATTTCTCCCATAATGCACCCCACCGACCATATATCCACTGCAGGTACAGAGAGAGAGTGAGAGATAAGTCAGAGGTTAGCATTAGAAAAGAAAACGTAGGCTCTTTCTTAGTTCCTTTATCCTCGATTCCTTTCTCCTCTCTTCTTTCTCAAAACGAATTAGAGGTGAAGATTCAAGGTCCCTCCCCTTGGACCTTCAAGTTCTCCTCCGATGCGTTTTGAGAATGAGTTGAGGATATGATAGAGGGTGCAAGGAATCGAGGAATGAGGAATTGAGAAAGAACCCTTGTCGGTAGAGAGCTATCGGAAACAAAGTAATTTGAATGTGGCGGTTGATTATTCAGACTGAGAAATAATTAGTGTGAGAGAAGATAGGTAGCATGCAGACAAATAACTATTCCACTAATAAAGAGAAGCAGTTAGAGTCTCCAGGGGCTTTGCTGGTGGCAGGAAATCCATGGTCTGCTCTCCCTGCCTACGTCTAGTCTAGTTTTATATTTAACCAGGTAAGTTGACTGAGAACATATTCTCATTTACAGCAACGACCTGGGAAATAGTTACAGGGGAGAGGATGAATAAGCCAATTGGAAGCTGGGGATGATTAGGTGGCCATGATAGTCAGATTGGGAAATTAGGCAGGACACCAGGGTTAACACCCTTACGATAAGTGCCATGGGATCATTAGTGACCACAGAGAGTCAGGACTCTCGTTTAACATCCCATTCGAAAGACAGCACCCTACACAGGGCAATGTCCCCAATCACTGCAGCATTTTTTTTTTTAAACCAGAGGAAAGAGTGCCTCCTACTGGCCCGCCAACACCACTTCCAACAGAATCTGATCTCCCATCCAGGGATCGACCAGTACCAACCCTGTTTAGCTTCAGAGGCAAGCCCGCAATGGGATGCAGGGTGGTATGCTGTGAACCATACAGCTATTCAGTAATCACTGTTAATTCGAAATGACACAACGACAAGGTTCCAGTTTAACAAAGTTTACTCTACTATATGAACACACTACAAGGTAGCCATTACACTCAAGGCTAGGTCCAACAACGACAAGACTTCCTGCGCATGCGCACTCTTGACTGAGTGATAGCCCCGTAATAACAGAAATATAGGGATAATTAAAACATGAACTTAACAATCACCAAGGTCACCAGTTAAATACACAAAGAGTACAGAGCTATAAAGGTTTATTTACGCATTCATTTACTCAATCCATGCAGTGGAGGCTAGAGTTAGCTACCGGAAGTAACTTTATCTAATTTTCAAAAGGGTACTCTGATTCGAAACACAGTGCATAAAATTAGGTGTTCAAGGCACACACTTCAGTAATAGATAAGGTGACAAAGAAGAAGATATGCTTGTGTTCTGTGTCACCAGAGGTGTCAGTGAGTTATGGGTGTTAATTGACCCCAACCCTGGCTGTTAGTGCAAGTGCATGTTACAGTATTAGAACACACCCAACCAGTAGCATGTTACAGTGTTAGAACACCAGAACACATTCTCGAACCTGTCTTACCGTTCTCTTTGTACCCCATGCCCAGGATGACCTCTGGAGCTCTGTAGTACCGTGTCACCACGTACGGGGTCATCATGAAGCTGGTGCCTGCAGTCCTGGCCAGGCCAAAGTCCAGGATTTTCAGCGTACAATCAGACTTCACCACTATATTGCTAGGTTTCAGGTCCTTCAGACGGAAAGCAACATCAAAGAGATGAGGATTATTGAGGTAAAAGTTTAACGGGTGATGCTAGCTACTACAGTATTTTTATTTGAAATGTCGACAGATGGCATTTCACAGACAAAACCGGTTGCAACGACGTAACTTCCACCAGCGCTGCCCACTGGGTTATGAGAAGTGCAAGGTTGAGCATGAGTAATGTTTACTATATCCAGAACATCCTAGTACATAATATCAATGACTAGGGTTACTGCTGGAGACCTGACGGAAAATTTGATTAATTATATTTCTAGGTTGGAGGACGTCTCACTATGTGTATGATGCCAGCGGAGTGCAAGTGTTTGATGCTACACACACGCGCGTACAGTACACATAAAGGCACACGCACTCACACACACACACACAGGCCTTCTCACCCTGTGTATAATTCCAGCTGAGTGCAGGTGTTTGATGCCACACAGCATCTGGTAGAGCAGGTAGGACATTCTCTCATGGTCTAGCTCCATCTGAATCACCTGGCATAGGTTGGCATCCATCAGCTCCATCACCAGGTACCTGGGATGGTGATACATACAGTTATAGTATGTTTTCACAAGTGGAAATGCACTGATGCTGAGACTGGCTTTCTGGACACAGATTAAGACTAAAACGCATGTTCAATGGAGAATATGGCTGTAGTAAAATAATCTCCAGAATGTCACTGTCATCTTTGCTTCAGAAAACCCTCAACACCAGAGAGAGACAGGGTAACACAAGGAGAGGTTCTAATACCCTACACTTCGGCATAACTCGTATAATAACTTTCACTGGAACAGAGGTCTAATAAAAGAGATGAGATGCTTCAACCCAAGAGGCCCTACTCTAATGTGGGCTCCCGAGTGGCGCAGTGGTCTAAGGCACTGCATCTCAGTGCTAGAGGTGTCACTACAGACCCAGGTTTGATTCCAGGCTGTATCACAACAGGCAGTGATTGGGAGTCCCATAGGGCGGCGCACAATTAGCCCAGCGTCGTCCGGGTTAGGGTTCGGTCGGGGTAGGCCGTCATTGTAAATAAAAATGTGTTCTTCAATGACTTTCCTAGTTAAATTAAAAAAATACAGTTGATTCCCATTCTCCTCCCTACCACATCTCTCCTTCCTCCTTTATTCCCCCTTTACATCTATTCTCAACACAATGGACACCACACTGCAGAACATCAATGGGAATTTACATACTCTTTGTTTTACAATGATTAATGACTGTCATCTTGCTCGTTACCATATTGAGCATCTTGTCATTTTATCATAATGCCTTGACACACACCATTGACTGAATTGGCAGGTGTATTTCTCCTTTTCTGTACATACAAAAATGTACATACTTAAAACTTCTCTTGGGTAGGGGGCAGTATTTTCACCTCCGGATGAAAAGCGTGCCCAAAGTAAACTGCCTGTTTCTCAGGCCCAGAAGCTACGATAAGCATATAAGCATGTAGATTTGGATAGAAAACATTCTAAAGTTTCTAAAACTGATCAAATAATGTCTGTGAGTATAACAGAACTGATATGGCAGGCGAAACCCCGAGGACAAACCATCCAGGGGAAAACAAATTTCAGGTCATAGGATTTTCCAATTGTTTTCTATGGGATACCCTTATTGTTAGGAACCTGGTTGCAGTTCCTATGACTTCCACTAGATGTCAACAGTCTTTAGAAATTGTTCGATGTTTTTCTTTTGAGAAATGAAGAAGTAGTCCTATACATTGTAAGTGTCACTCCAGGTGGACTCTACTGTTTTGGTGCGCGTGAACTGGAGCGCGCTTCACGTTGTTTTTATCTGATATTAGAAACAGTTTATTCCGTTTTAAATTTTATCGATTATTTACGTTTTAGGGTACCTGAGGTTGGATTAGGAACGTTGTTTGAAATGTTTGGACCAAGTTTACAGGTAACTTATTAGATACTTTGTAGGCATGTTTGGCGAGTTGAAACCGGTGTATTTCTGAATCAAATGCGCCAAAAAAAAGGGACATTTTTGGGACATAATCGAACAAAAGGACCATTTGTGATGGTTCTGGGACATTTTGGAGTGCCAACAGAAGAAGATCTTCAAAGGTAAGGCATTAATTATATCGCTATTTCTGACTTTTGTGGCGCACCTGCCTGGTTGAAATATGATTTTCATGTGTTTGTATGCGGGGCGCTGTCCTCAGAAAATCGCATTGGTTTGCTTTCACCGTAAAGCCTTTTTGAAATCTGACACAGCGGCTAGATTAACAAGAAGTTAAGCTTTATGTTGATGTATAACACATACTGTATATTTTGAAGAATGTTAAATTTTTAATGTATTTTTATTTTTGAATTTCGCTCTCTGCAATTTCCCCCGGATGTTGAAGTAAAACATTATTTTACTGTACATAGAAAAGCCCATACTTTTTAAAATTGCTGTAATACATGTTTTATTTGAAGCACATACTTTGTTTAATTTTGTGCAGTTTTGGATTGAAAACAAACTCCATTCCTCAGAGACACACCATTCCTTGCACTGCCTTAGACAAGCATACTGCGTTCCATTCACTGCAGTATCAGCAATAAACACATTCATGAATCATTCAGTACAAAAAGACAGAGCCCGAGGCTTCAAATTATACTACACTAATATCACTTTCACTGACATCACTCTTAGTGGTTATTTTCTCAGACTGAGAATAATTTAACAAGAGTCTTGAAGGTACATAATATAATCGTGCTCATCTGAAATCAGATTTAAAAGTAAGATGAAACTAGAAATGTATTTGGCCTACATAAAGTAAATATAATCTCACGATTATTCCTTTTTTTGTTTTGTTTTTATTGTTTACTGTACTTACACATCCTGAAAGTCTTCTAGTGATTTCTGTGATGTGAAAACATTTAATAAACTGATGATCTGAAAAAGAAAGACAATAGAGAAAAAAAACTGGGTCAACATTCAGTATCAGGTTAACCAAGTCCATCTACAGTAACAACAATAACAGCACATTGCTGACTTCTTTTGCCATATTGAAAACTGGATATAGGGACAGTCTCTCTCTCTCTCTCTCTCTCTCTCTCGGAGCATCAATTGTGGTCACAGACTCACTTTACGGGGAGGGGACTCACTCTATCAGCACCACAGAATGGGCCAATAAAAGACCACAAAACACCAGCTAGACTATCATCTTGTTATTTGTTTAACCATAGAGACATGACATTGTATCTCACATTTTTGTGATTGACACATTTCATGAGCACCAGTTCCCTGTATGCCCTCTTGGCATGGGTCTGGTTCTGAAAGGGTCTGCTGAGCTTCTTGATGGCCACGTTTCTGTCGAGGACTGCATCGTACCCGGCACTGCAGAAAACACAGTCAAAAACATTGAATTAGAACCACAGGAATGTACCAGTCAACTTACTGTCGTATGGGGGGCTTTGTCCATTCTAGTCATTCTGATTCTATATGACAAAACAGGAAGTGAGTCAGAGACTGCACATGGCAGACAAATGAGAAGGATAAGTGAAGTCCTGTGAAATATTGAAGGGTTTGCTATTGATCAGATCGGTGGTCCTGGGCTCTTCCAGGGCCTTTCTGTCTGTTCCGACCATGATTGTAAAGTAGCCTGGTCCCTGATCTGGTTCTGCTATATAGCCAACTTCTATGGTAGTTGTCATGCCAAACAGCACAAACAGATGTGGGACCAGGCTAGGGTGTAACCATCTAAAGCCATTTGTGCTGATTTTAGAATTACATAGGGAATACCTGTAGATTGACATTAATGCAGACTTTTGATGCCAGAGAAAATCCACCAGAACCACCAGTGTAGACATATCCTTTGGGGCCCTGGTCAAAAGTAGTACACTATATACAGTGCCTTCGGAAACTATTCAGACCCTGGACTTTTTCCACATTTTGTTATGTTACAGCCCTACTCTAAAATGGATGAAACAAAAATCCTCAGCAATCTAGACACAAAAATCCCATAATAACAATGCGAAAACAGGTTTTTAGACATTTTTGCTAATAAAAAACAGAAATATCTTATTTACATAAGTATTCAACACAGGACTGAGTAATGGGTCTGAATGCTTATGTAAATGTGATATTTCAGTTGTATATTTTTTTATACATTTGCAAAAATGTCTAAAACCTGTTTTAGCTTTGTCATTATGGGGTATTGTGTGTAGATTTATGAGAAAAAAACAATTTAATACAGTTTAGAATAAGAATGTAACGTAATACAGAGTACTCTTTCAAGCTTTTTTCTTTATTTTTACTATGTTCTACATTGTAGAATAACAGTGAAGACATCCAAACTATGCAATAACACATACGGAATAATGTAGTAACCAAAAAAGTGTTAAAAACAAATTCCCCCCCCATTTTTTAAATATTTTTTTCAGGGGGTGGATCAGCTTTAATATTGCGGATAGATTGTTGCTTCCATCAATGTAATTGTCTGCATCATTTCCAATCACCCATATATTTTTGGGGTAAATATATATATCTATATACATATACACTGTCTCGATCGTCGTAATAACATTGGGACCAAGGCGCAGCGTGATATGGGTTCCACATCTTTTTATTCATGAAACACACAACAAAACAATAAAGAATAAACTAAACGTGATGTTCTGGAGTGCTCACAGGCAACTACACATAAACAAGATCCCAAAAAACACAGACTTTGCCCCCGCCCAGACCACGGGTCCGGCCTTGGAGCGGGACTGGACGCCGTGCCTGGATTGGACATCGGCGCCGAAGAAGGCTCCGGCATTGGAGCGGGACTGGACGCCGTGCCTGGTCTGGGCACCGTAGCAGAGGAAGGCTCCTGCCATGGAGCGGGACTGGACGCCGTGCCTGGACTGGGCACCGTCGCAGAAGAAGGCTCCGGCCATGGAGCAGGACTGATCGCCGTGCCTGGACTGGGCATCGGCGCAGAGGAAGGCTCCGGCCTTGGAGCGGGACTGGATGCCGTGCCTGGACTGGGCACTGGCGCAGAGGAAGGCTCCTGCCATGGAGCGGGACTGGACGCTATGCCTGGACTGGGCACCGGCGCAGAGGAAGGCTCCGGCCTTGGAGTGGGACTGGACGCCGTGCCTGGACTGAGCACTGGCGCAGAGGAAGGCTCCTGCCATGGAGCGGGACTGGACGCTGTGCCTGGACTGGGCACCGGCGCAGAGGAAGGTTCTGGCCTTGGAGCAGGACTGGACGCCGTGCCTGGACTGGGCATCGGTGCAGAGGAAGGCTCCGGCTGTGGAGCAGGACTTGACGCCGTGCCTGGACGCCGTGCCTGAACTGGAAGCCTGGTGCGTGGAGCCGGCACAGGTGGCACCGGACTGGTGACATGCACTTCGGGGAGAGTGCGAGGAGCAGGCACAGGACGTACCGGACTGGGGAGGCGCACTGGATAACTAGTGCGTGGAGCCGGAACAGGTGGTACTGGACTGGTGACACACACTTCAGGGCGAGTGCGAGGAGCAGGCACAGGACGTACCGGACTGGGAAGGCGCACTGGAGGCATAGTGCGTGGAGCCGGCGCAGGTGGTACCGGACTGGTGACACACACTTCAGGGTGAGTGCGAGGAGCAGGCACAGGACGTACAGGGCTGGGGAGGCGTACTGGAGACCTGGTGCGTGGAGCCGGCACAGATTTTACCAGACTGATAGCACGCTCCTCAGGACGAGTATGGAGAGCTGACTCAGGTGGCATCAAACTGATCACACGCTCCTTAGGGCAAATGTCGTGCCTCATACACCAACACAACAACTCTCTCATTTCTCTCTCCTCCAATTTCTCCATCAACTCGTTGACGGTCTCTGACTCTCTCCATTCACTTTCCTCCAATTTCTCCCTCTTCTCCCAGACTGGCTCTGGTTCACTCCTCGGCTCCGACAACCACCCCGTGTGCCCACCCCCACATTTTTGGGGGGGATGTCCTTTGGGCTTCCATTGTGGCCGCGAACCCCGGCGCCGTCGCCGTCCTCCCTTCTCTCCTTGCATCTGCCGCCAAGGAAGGCGATCCTGTCCTGCCAGGATTTCCTCCCAAGTCCAGGATCCCTTCCCATCCAATATCTCCTCCTGGGCACGCTGCTTGGTCCTGTTGTGTTGGGATCTTCTGTCACGATCGTCATAATAACATTCGGGCCAAGGCGCAGCGTGATATGGGTTCCACATCTTTTATTTGTGAAACGCACAACAAAACAATAAAGAATAAACGAAACGTGACGTTCTGGAGTGCTCACAGGCAACTACACATAAACAAGATCCCACCAAACACAGTGGGGAAATGGCTGCCTAAATATGATCCCCAATCAGAGACAACGATAAACAGCTGCTTCTGATTGGAAACCATATCAGGCCTACATAGAAATAAAACAACCTAGATTACCCACCCTAGTCACACCCGACCTAACCAAAATAGAGAATTAAAAGGCTCTCTATGGTCAGGGCGTGACACATACATACACACACACCCATATACAGTTGAAGTCGGAAGTTTACATACACCTTAGCCAAAAACAAAAATTCCTGACATTTAATCCTAGTATAAACTCCCTGTCTTAGGTCAGTTAGGATAACCAATTTATTTTAAGAATGAGAAATGTCAGAATAATAATAGAGAGAATGATTTATTTTCAGCTTTTATTTCATTCATCACTTTCCCAGTGGGTCAGAAGTTTACATACACTCAATTAGTATTTGGTAGCATTGCCTTTACATTGTTTAACTTGGGTCAAACGTTTCAGGTAGCCTTCCACAAGCTTTCCATAATACGTTGGGTGAATTTTGACCCATTCCTCCTGACAGAGCTGGTGTAACAGAGTCAGGTTTGTAGGCCTCCTTGCTCGCACACGCTTTTTCAGTTCTGCCCACACATTTTCTATACGATTGAGGTCAGCGCTTTATGATGGCCACTCCAATACTTTGACTTTGTTCTCCTTAAGCCATTTTTCCACAACTTTGGAAGTATGCTTGGGGTCATTGTCCATTTGAAAGACCCATTTGTGACCAACCTTTAACTTCTTGTCTGAAATCTTGAGATGTTGCTTCAATATATCCACATAATTGTCCTACCTCATGATGTCATCTATTTTGTGAAGTGCACCAGTCCCTCCTGCAGCAAAGCACCCCCACAACATGATGCTGCCATCCCCGTGCTTCAAGGTTGGGATGGTGTTCTTCAGCTTGCAAGCCTCCCCCTTTTTCCTCCAAACATAACGATGGTCATTATGGCCAAACAGTTCTATTTTTGTTTCATCAGACCAGAGGGCATTTTTCCAAAAAGTACAATCTTCGACCTCATGTGCAGTTGCAAACCGCGGTCTGGCTTTTTTACGGTGGTTTGGAGCAGTGGCTTCTTCCTTGCTGAGCAGCCTTTTAGGTTATGCCTATATAGGACTCGTTTTACTGTGGATATAGACACTTTTGTATCTGTTTCCTCCATCTTCACAAGGTCCTTTGCTGTTGTTCTGGGATTGATTTGCGCTTTCGCACCAAAGTATGTTCATCTCTAGGAGACAGAACGCGTCTCCTTCCTGAGCTGTATGACGTCTGCGTGATCCCATGGTGTTTATACTTGCCTACTAATGTTTGTACAGATGAACGTGGTACCTTCAGGCGTTTGGAAATTGCTCCCAAGGCTGAACCAGACTTGTGGAGGTCTACAATTTTCTTTCTGAGGTCTTGGCTGATTTCTTTTGATTTTCCCATGATGTCAAGGAAAGAGGCACTGAGTTTGAAGGTAGGCCTTGAAATACATCCACAGGTACACCTCCAATTGACTCAAATTATGTCAATTCGCCTATCAGAAGCTTCCAAAGCCATGACATAATTTTCTGGAATTTTCAAAGCTGTTTAAATGCACAGTCAACTTAGTGTATATAAACTTCTGACCCACTGGAATTGTGATACAGTGAATTATAAGTGAAATAATCTGTCTGTAAACAATTGTTGGAAAAATTACTTATGTTATGCACAAAGTAGATGTCCTAAGCTACTTGCCAAAACTATAGTTTGTTAACTTCTTATGGCTGCAGGGCAGTATTGAGTAGCTTGGATGAAAGGTGCCCAGAGGGGCCCAGAGTAAACGGCCTGCTCCTCAGTCTCAGTTGCTAATATATGCATATTATTATTAGTATTGGATAGAAAACACTCTGAAGTTTCTAAAACGGTTTGAATGATGTCTGTGAGTATAACAGAACTCATATGGCAGGCAAAAACCTGAGAAGAAATCCAAACAGGAAGTGTGAAATCTGAGGTTGGTCGATGTTCAACCCAGCCCCTATTGAATACACAGTGGGATATGGGTTATGTTGCACTTCCTAAGGCTTCCACTAGATGTCAACCGTCTTTAGAAACTTGTTTGAGGATTCTACTGTGAAGTGGGGGCTCATAAGGTTTGTTTGAGCCAGGTGTCTGGCAGATTGCCACAGGCTCTGAGGCACGGTCACGAGAGAGTTAGCTCTTGTTCCATTGCTTTTCTACAGACATAGGAATTCTCCGGTTGGTACATTATTGACGTTTTATGTTAAAAACATCCTAAAGATTGATTCCATACATCATTTGACATGTTTCTACGGACAGTAACGGAACTTTTTGACATTTCATCTGCAACTAGGGACCGCGCTTCATGATTTTGGATTTGTTTACCAAACGTGCTAACAAAAGTAGCTCTTTGGACATAAATGATGGACATTATCGAACTAAATCAAACATTTAATGTGGAACTGGGATTCCTGGGAGTGCATTCTGATGAAGATCATCAAAGGTAAGTGAATATTTATAATGCTATTTCTGACTTCTGTTGACTACCCAATATGGCAGATATCTTTTTGGCTGCTTTATTGTCTGAAAGCTGTACTCAGATTATTGCATGGTTTGCTTTTTCCGTAAAGTTTATCTGACACAGCGGTTGCATTAAGGAGACGTGTATCTATATTTCCATGTTAACAATTGTGTTTTCATCGACATTTATAATCAGTATTTCTGTAAAATGATGTAGCTCTCTGCGATATCACCGGATGTTTTTGGAACTAGTTAACATAACGCGCCAATGTATACTGAGATTGTTTTATATAAATATGCACTTTATCGAACAAAACATATATGTATTGTGTAACATGAAGTCCTATGAGTGTCATCTGATGAAGATCATCAAAGGTTAGTGATTCATTTTATCTCTATTTGTGCTTTTTGTGACTCCTCTCTTTGGCTGGAAAAATTGCAGAATTTTTCTGTGACTTGGCGGTGACCTAACATAATCGTTTGTGGTGCTTTTGCTGTAAAGCCTATTGGAAATCGGACACTTTGGTGGGATTAACAACAAGATTACCTTTAAAATGGTATAAAATACATGTATGTTTGAGGCATTTTAATTAGGAGATTTCTGTTGTTTGAATTTGGAGCCCTGCACTTTCACTGGCTGTTGTCATATCGATCCCGTTAACGGGATTGCAGCCATCAGAAGTTTAAGGGACATCGGCAGTTGTGAGGAGGAGGGTTATTCTCCAGGTCTTTAACCGTTTTCCAGAACTTCTTGGGGTTATACCCACAGAGAGAGAACTGCTCCTTAAAGTAACTAACTTTGGCCTTCCGGATATCTTGAGTGCACTTATTTCTCATTTGCCTGAGTATGCGTGTGCCGAGCCATTCGCCAAATGCAATTCTTGAGGTGGAGAAACTCTGCAAGATCATGGTCGAACCAGGGGATCAACCTGTTTTTATTCTCGTGTTCTTGTATACTCACAGACATCATTCAAACAGTTTTAGAAACTTCAGAGTGTTTTCTATCCAATATGAATAATAATATGCAGTTTACTATGGGCACCTCTGTGCACCTTTCATCCAAGCTACTTAATACTGCCCCTGCAGCCATAAGAAGTTAATGTTGATGATGTGGTTGTTACAGACAGGAAGCACATGGATGAGCTCTTTAATCACCACCTCATTAAGTCAGGATTCAAATTTGACTCAGCCATGCCTCCTTGCCCGTCCAACATTTCCTCATCTCCTATCCCTTCTAATGCAACTATCCCTCATGCTTCTCCCTCTTTTTCCCCTGCCCCGCTAGAAAGTTCCTCCCTGCAGGCAGTCACTGAGTCCGAGGTGCTAAAGGAGCTCCTGAAACTTGACCCCAAAAAAACATCTGGGTCAGATGGTTTAGACCCTTTCTTCTTTAAGGTTGCTGCCCCTATCATCGCCAAGCCTATCTCTGACCTTTTTAACATGTCTCTCCTTTCTGGGGAAGTTCCCATTGCTTGGAAGGCAGCCATGGTTCATCCTTTATTTAAAGGGGGAGATCAAGCTAATCCTAACTGTTATAGGCCTATTTCTATTTTGCCCTGTTTATCAAAAGTGTTGGAAAAACTTGCTTTCTTGGTGGCTTTCTTGATGTCTATAGTATTCTCTTTGGTATGCAATCTGGTTTCCGCTCAGGTTATGGATGTGTCACTGCAACCTTAAAGGTCCTCAATGATGTCACCATTGCCCTTGATTCTAAGCAATGTTGTGCTGCTATTTTTATTGACTTGGCCAAAGCTTTTGATACGGTAGACCATTCCATTCTTGTGGGCCGGCTAAGGAGTATTGGTGTCTCTGAGGGGTCTTTGGCCTGGTTTGCTAACTACCTCTCTCAAAGAGTGCAGTGTATAAAGTCAGAAAATCTGATGTCTCAGCCACTGCCTGTCACTAAAGGAGTACTCCAAGGGTCAATCCTAGGCCCCACGCTTTTCTCAATTTACATCAGCAACATAGCTCAGGCAGTAGGAAGCTCTCTCATAAATGTATATGCAGATGATACAGTCTTATACTCAGCTGGCCCCTCCCGGATTTTGTGTTAAATGCTCTACAACAAAGCTTTCTTCACCCTTAACCTTGTTCTGAACATCTCCAAAACAAAGGTCATGTGGTTTGGTAAGAAGAATGCCCCTTTCCCCACAGGTGTGATTACTACTTCTGAGGGTTTAGAGCTTGAGGTAGTCACCTCATACAAGTACTTCGGAGTATGGCTAGATGGTACACTGTCCTTCTCTCAGCACATATCGAAGCTGCAGGCTAAAGCTAAATCTAGACTTGGTTTCCTCTATCGTAATTGCTCCTCTTTCACCCCAGCTACCAAACTAACCCTGATTCAGATGACCATCCTACCCTTGCTAGATTACGGAGACAACATTTATAGATCATCAGGTAAGGGTGCTCTCGAACGGCGAGGATGTTCTTTACCATTCGGCCATCAGATTTGCCACTAATGCTCCTTATAGGACACATCACTGCATTCTATACTCCTCTGTAAACTGGTCATCTCTGTATACCCGTTGCAAGACCCAGTGGTTGATGCTTATTTATAAAACCCTCTTAGGCCTCACTCCCCCCTATCTGAGATATGCACTGCAGCCCTCATCCTCCACATTCAACACATGTTCTACCAGTCCCATTCTGTTAAAGCTCCCCAAAGCACACACATCCCTGGGTCGCTCCTCTTTTCAGTTCGCTGCAGCTAGCGACTAGAACGAGCTGCAACAAATACTCAAACTGGACAGTTTTATCTCAATCTCTTCATTCAAAGACTCAATTATGCGTGATGTATTGTTGACTCTACCTTCTTGCTCTTTGTGCTGTTGTCTGTGCCCAATAATGTTTATACCATGTTTTGTGCTGCTACCATGTTGTGTTGCTACCATGCTGTGTTGTCATGTGTTGCTGCCTTGCTATGTTGTTGTCTTAGGTCTCTCTTTATGTAGTGTTGTCTCTCTTGTCGTGATGTGTGTTTTGTCCTATATTTATTTTTTTCATTTTTAATCCCAGCCCCCATCCCCGCAGGAGGCCTTTTGCCTTTTGGTAGGCCGTCATTGTAAATAAGAATTTGTTCTTAACTGACTTGCCTAGTTAAATAAAATAAAACATTTGAACAACCAGTTAATCCAATAAAATGACCCTTTGAATGTGATATTACAGTGCATAACACTGTTTTGACATTAGGCAATACACTTGCACTACTCATTAGCATTGACTGAACATCACATTTCCATAATTTCTATCCCATGTCTGATCAAAGGTGTGATCATTGAAGACATCTTTCATAATCATTGATACAAAAAATAAATGTTTAATTACAACATACTGTAGGTATACTGTAATCAAATAAAACTAAATGAAAGAAACAATGTTTAGCAGGCACTAGTTTGCATTAAACCTGTCTTGAGCATTTGGCCATAGGTCCTCATCGACATCGCAGTAAATGTGCCCATTGTTCATGTACTTAGGGAAAAAAAAATTTGGCATGGCGAACCCAAGCCTGACACACGTCTGGAACGATGACATTGCATGTCTCATCCATGGCCTGAATGAAGGTGGTACTCTCATGGGTATAGCAATGATACATCTTTCACCTGTACTGTACTCGTCATGTATTGTATTTTACAGTATTGTATTGTAGTGGTCCTGTACGTGACTCAGTTTGTATGGCACTAGAAACACCAGAGTTGTGGGTTCGATTCCCACTGGGGTCACATACGAAAATGTGCACACTCATTGTTGTCACTTTGGATAAAAGTGTTTGCTATGTAAATGGAATATATTGTATTATGGTATTACAGTAATTTATTGGCCAATGCAATTTTAGTAAAGCAGTGTAAACCCCACCAACTTCATTTTGGATACATGTTTACTGTACAGGGGATGCATTTGTTACATACAGTACATCTCTGATCTTGTCAACATCAGATAACATTTACTGTAAAGTAAAATCATAATAGTCATCATCATAATAGTACATTACAGTATACACTGAGTATACAAAACATTAAGAACACCTGCTCTTTCCATGACATAGACTGACCAGGTGAATCCAGGTGAAAGCTATGATCCCTTATTGATGTCACTTGTTAAATCCACTTCAATCATTGTAAATGAAGGGGAGGAGACAGATTAAAGAAGGAATTTCAAGCCTTGAGACAATTGAGACATGGATTGTGTATGAGTGGGTGAATTGGCAAGACAAAATATTTTAAGTGCCTTTGAATGGGGTATGGTAGTAGGTGCCAGGCACACCAGTTTGAGTGTGTCAAGAAATGCAACGCTGCTGGGTTTTTCATACTAACAGTTTCCCGTTAGTATGAAATCTTAATCAAAATGTATCAAGAATGGTCCACCACCCAAAGAACAGCCAGCCAACTTGAAACAACTGTGGGAAACATTGGAGTCAACATGGGCCAGTATCCCTGTGGAACGCTTTCGACACCTTCCATGCCCCGCCGAATTGAGGCTGTTCTGAGGTCAAAACATGATATTAAGAAGGTGTTCCTGATGTCTTGTACACTCTGTGTAAATCATACTTTATATGTTTCTAGTTTACAGACATACATTTTCATTATGTAGTTCTCAAAATCTGTAGTAGACAAACCGGTTTACCATCTATAGGTTTACCAAACGGTTTAGCGATGATCAATTAAGAGCAGTCAGATTAAAAAATAGTAAATGTATTTTAACAAATGAGAAGAGAACCATATTAAAAGTTTTGTGAGCATTGCATTGTGAAAGGCAATTACTTTATAAGAACATGAACATATAAGAACATTGCAATGAAACACTGATTCAGTTTGGTGAAGAATGTACTGTATGATTGTGTGTGTTGTACTTAGTGAATAAAAAATGTGCTTAGAGTTTTGCAACAAATATCCTTATGATGATCTGTTTTGAGTTTTGCACTATGAGTTGTGAAAATACTGGTGAAAATCGCACCAAAGCGATAAAAAAATGTTACCCTAACAGCTGACAAAACCCCCTACACCTGTCCTCCTCTCCCAAGTAAAGGCGCAACAGTGGTTCTTTAAAGCCAGAGATAATATATCTTTAATGACCTACTGTACTGTCACCGTAAGAACATTAGTCACAGGAAGCCATTTCTAAGGAGGGCATCTTTGTGTCAAATGATCAGCTGAATGTCAGAAGTCACTATAATAGGAAGGAACAACCGCGCGTCTGTTTGTGTGCGTGCGTGCGTATATATGTGTAGGATATTACACTGTGCAGTATGCGATATGCTGACTCAACAGAATCCCATCACAGCAGAAGCAAAAGCTCATTTATTTCCAATCAAACAGAGCGTTACATTACTATTCTGGCACCAGGCCTCCAGGGGAATAATAGATGTATCTGACAGCGTTAGTATTCATCATATGAACTACCTAACAGAAATTACAGTGTGTTCATCATACAAACTAACAGCAATACACAATTCACTGAATGAGAATATTCTGTACTGTATCTTGGAATAATCTATTTACTCAGTTTTGTAAGATCTCTTTCATTTATCCTCATTTCTATATTGACATTCAAAACTATTGCTAGAAACCTTGTGGTGAATATAAAGTCTATAAAACAAAGAGTAACGTTAGAATTCGGGAGGTATACTGTAGCTATATCTTTCTACGAACTCTGCAGGATGGATGGTGTGGCCATGGAAACAGAAGCATAATGTTCATGGAAAGCTTGGAGCCAATAAGGACCTTAGAAAGCCATCACTCTGAGAGCCATGTGATGTAAGGGATGGGGTGACGTTCTCACCACTAGCCCAACCTGCTAATGCATCTGTCCTAAGACGGTGTCTATCTCTGTCTGAAAGCTCTCTGACCAGGCTGTGGGTAATAAAATACGCAGGAATACACCTATCTGAATGACTGGGGAAGATTACAACCATGGATAGTCTTAACCACACCATAGTGCAATCTGTTATACCCTATAGTACGATTCAGGAGACATTCCCCTGCATAACAAGGGGGCATATTTACAAAGAGTCTCAGAGTAGGAGTGCTGATCTAAAATCAGTTTTGCCTTTTAGAACATAATACATAAGATTATATAGACAGGGAGGACCTGATCCTAGATCAGCACTCCTACTCTGAGATGCTTTTGAATACATGCCCAGGTCTCCCTCTCTCGTGGTCACAACATAGTCTTGTTATACAGGGGAACATCTCCTGAATCTGCATAATAATGTTGATTTCAGCATATGCATTTCTCTCTGTTATTTGCAGAGAGGGCTGCTAGCTGTCTAAATCGCCGTGTCTCCAGCCAGCCCAACCACTCACTGGATCCCTATGATCACTCGGCTACGCATGCCTCTCCCTAATATCAATATGCCTCTTCCATTGCTGTTCTGGTTAGTGATTATTGTCTTATTTCACTGTAGATCCTCTAACCCTGCTCAATATGCCTTAACCAACCATTTAGTTCCACCTCCCTCATATGCAGTGACATCACCTGGTTTAAACGTCTCTAGAGACAATATCTCTCTCATCATTACTCCAATGTAATCATATCCTACCATACCTTTGTCTGTATATTATGTTTGAATCTATTTTATCGCGCCCAGAAACCTGCACTTTTTACTCTCTGTTCCGAACGCACTAGACGACCAGTTCTGATAGCCTTTAGCCGTACCCTTATCCTACTCCTCCTCTGTTCCTCTGGTGATCTAGAGGTTAATCCAGGCCCTGCAGTGCCTAGCTCCACTCCTACTCCCCAGGTGCTCTCATTTGTTGATTTCTGTAACCGTAAAGTCTTGGTTTCATGCATGTTAACATTAGAAGCCTCCTCCCTAAGTTTGTTTTATTCACTGCTTTAGCACACTCTGCCAACCCGGATGTCCTAGCCATGTCTGAATCCTGGCTACCAAAAACCCTGACATTTCCATCCCTAACTATAACATTTTCCGACAAAATATAACTGCTAAAGGGGGCGCTGTTGCAATCTACAGCAAAGATAGCCTGCAGAGTTCTGTCTTACTATCCAGGTCTGTACCCAAACAATTTGAACCTCTACTTTTAAAAATACACCTTTCCAGAAACAAGTCTCTCAATGTTGCCGCTTGCTATAGACCACCCTCTGCCCCCAGCTGTGCCCTGGACACCATATGTGAATTGATTGCTCCCCATCTATCTTCAGAGCTCGTGCTGCTAGGTGACCTAAACTGGGACATGCTTAACCCCCGGCCATCCTACAATCTAAGCTTGATGCCCTCAACCTCACACAAATTATCAATGAAACCAAATCCGTAAACACGGGCACCCTCATAGATATCGTCCTAACCAACTTGCCCTCCAAATACTCATTGACTGTTTTCGAACAAGATCTCAGCGATCACTGCCTCATTGCCTGCATCCGTAATGGGTCTGCGGTCAAACGACCACCCCTCATCACTGTCAAACGCTCCCTTAAACACTTCAGCGAGCAGGCCTTTCTAATCGACCTGGCCCGGGTATCCTGGAAGGATATTGACCTCATCCCGTCAGTAGAGGATACCTGGTTATTCTTTAAAAGTGCCTTCCTCACCATCTTAAATAAGCATGCACCATTCAAATAATGTAGAACCAGGAACAGATATAGCCCTTGGTTCTCTCCAGACCTGACAGCCCTTGACTAGCACAAAAACATCCTGTGGCGTTCTGCATTAGCATCGAATAGCCCCCATGATATGCAACTTTTCAGGGAAGTTAGGAACCAATACACACTGGCAGTTAGGAAAGCTATGGCTAGCTTTTTCCAACAGAAATTTGCATCCTGTAGCACAAACTCAAAAAAGTTCTGGGACACTGTAAAGTCCATGGAGAATAAGAGCACCTCCTCCTAGCTGCCCACTGCACTGAGGAAACACTGTCACCACCGATAAATCCACTATAATTGAGAATTTCAATAAGCATTTTTCAATGGTTGGCCATGCTTTCCACCTGGCACCCCCCACAGCAACTCGCACAAGCCTCCCCCATTTCTCCTTCACCCAAATCCAGATAGCTGATGTTCTGTGAAGAGCTGCAAAATCTGGACCCCTACAAATCAGCCAGGCTAGACAATCTGGACCCTCTCTTTCTAAAATGATCTGCCGAAATTGTTGCAACCCCTATTACTAGCCTGTTCAACCTCTCTTTCATATCGTCTAAGATTCCCAAAGATTGGAAAGCTGCCGCGGTCATCCCCCTCTTTAAAGGGGGAGACACTCTAGACCCAAGCTGCTACTGACCTATATCAACCTACCCTGCCTTTCTAAGGCCTTCGAAAGCCACGTTAACAAACAGATTATCGACCATTTTGAATCCCACCGTACCTTCTCTGCTATGCAATCTGGTTTCAGAGCTGGTCATGGGGGCACCTCAGCCACGCTCAAGGTCCTAAACGATATCATAACCGCCATCGATAAGAGACACTAATGTGCAGCTGTATTCATCGACCTGGCCAAGGCTTTCGACTCTGTCAATCACCACATTCTTATCGGCAGACTCAACAGCCTTGGTTTCTCAAATGATTGCCTCGCCTGGTTCACCAACTACTTCTCTGATAGAGCTCAGTGTGTCAAATCTGAGGGCCTGTTGTCCGGACCTCTGGCATTCTCTATGGGGGTGCCACAGGGTTCAATTCTCAGGCCGACTTTCTTCTCTGTATACATCAATGATGTCGCTCTTGCTGCTGGTGATTCTCTGATCCACCTCTACGCAGACGACACCATTCTGTATGCTTCTGGCCCTTCTTTGGACACTTTGTTAACTAACCTCCAGACGAGCTTCAATGCCATACAACTCTCCTTCCATGGCCTCCAACTGCTCTTAAATGCAAGTAAAACAAAATGCATGCTCTTCAACGGATCGCTGCCCGCACCTGCCCGCCCGTCCAGCATCACTACTCTGGACGGCTCTGACTTAGAATACGTGGACAACTACAAATACCTAGGTACTTGTACCTAGGTACCCGTACCTCCCGGGTGGCGCAGTGGTCTAGGGCTCTCTGGGTTCGCGCCCAGGCTGGGCTGGGTTCGCGCCCAGGCTCTGTCGCAGCCGGCCGCAACTGGGAGGTCCGTGGGGCGACGCACAATTGGCATAGCGTCGTCCGGGTTAGGGAGGGTTTGGCCGGTAGGGATATCCTTGTCTCAGTATGTAAGAATGTAATAAAATGTATGCACTCTACTGTAAGTCGCTCTGGATAAGAGCGTCTGCTAAATGACTAAAATGTAATGTAAATGTAGGTGTCTGGTTAGACTGTAAACTCTCCTTCCAGACTCACATTAAGCATCTCCAATCCAAAATTAAATCTAGAATCGGCTTCCTATTTTGCAACAAAGCATCCTTCACTCATGCTGCCAAACATACCCTCGTAAAACTGACCATCCTACTGATCCTCGACTTCGGCGATGTCGTTTACAAAATAGCCTCCAACACTGTACTCAACAAATTGGATGCAGTCTATCACAGTGCCATCCGTTTTGTCATCAGAACCCCATATACTACCCACCACTGCGACCTGTACGCTCTGGTTACCTGCCCATCGCTTCATACTTGTCGCCAAACCCACTGGCTCCAGGTCATCTACAAGTCTCTGCTAGGTAAAGCCCCGCCTTATCTCAGCTCACTGGTCACCATTACAGCACCCACCCGTAGCACGCTCTCCAGCAGGTATATCTCACTGGTCACCCCCAAAGCAAATTCTTCCTTTGGCCGCCTTTCCTTCCAGTTCTCTGCCCCCAATGACTAGAACGAACTGCAAAAATCACTGAAGCTGGAGACTCATATCTCCCTCACTAGCTTTTAAGCACAAGCTGTCAGAGGTCACAGGTCACTGCACCTGTACATAGCCAATTTTTAAATAGCCTATCCAACTACCTCATCCCCATACTGTATTTATTTATTTATCTTGCTCCTTTGTACCCCAGTATCTCTACTTGCACATTCATCTTCTGCACATCTACCATTCCAGTGTTTAATTGCTATATTGTAATTACTTTGCCACCATGGCCTATTTATTGCCTTACTTCCCTTATCCTACCTCATTTGCACACACTGTATATAGACTTTTTCTACTGTATTATTGACTGTATGTTTGTTTATTCCATGTGCAAATGTGTTGTTGTATGTGTCGAACTGCTTTGCTTTATCTTGGCCAGATCGCAGTTGTAAATGAGAACTTGTTCTCAACTAGCCTACCTGGTTAAATAAAGGTGAAATACATTTAAAAATAAATAAAAGTATGGTTCAGTTTGGCTGCATGTTGTTGGACAGGAAAAAACATTCATGCAAGCTCATTGGCTCATAGCGGCCATATTGTTTGAGCTACAGTCCTGCATTCAAAAACATGGGTACATAGATGTTATGTACCAAGTTTGGTACTGCTCAGTTAAGCGGTTCTGGAGAAGAAGACGTTTAAAGTAGTCAACATCAATACAAATGGTCCAAAATACATCAATCGCATATTGCATGATCTGTTTGATGTTGAGATCTGATATTTGGCAAGCATGGTAAAATGACATTTGTCCTGATGGTGGCACAGTGGGCCCACAGCTTGAACCCCAGCATTGCTGCTTGCAGCTTTAATAATCCATTTGGTATTCTTCTATAACTCTTCATTATTCAAACTCACGGTTTTAATCTCACACATACTGTACAAACACATATACAAATACACGTGCCACCTTGATACACAGTATAAATCTTTGCAAAGACGATAATGCAACGACCATACAGCCACACAACTCTATCTACTAACACATTATACAACAACCAAATATTAAGGTATACAGTTGGTTTTGCCTCTATAATGTACATTTTCATTCACTACACTATAAAGAGTGTAAAATGAGGATTCCAGTACTCACCAGACGATTCCCTGAGCTCCAGAACCGATGGGTTTTAGATTCTGGTAACGTTTGAGAACTGTGAAGGTGGAATCTCCTACTTCCACACTGTAGAACTGGTTGTCCACTTTGCATTTGCTCATGTTGTAATGCTTGCCAATGTATGACACATCCAATTGTTTAGCAAAACCCTGCAGTAAAACAAACAAACAAAGGTCAGTGATGTCCCTTTCACCTCTCTGACTGGCTCTACCGCCAGTTGAATTATTACATTTAAGTAATTTGTTCGTCCATTTGTTTGTGCGTTTATTCGTTCATTCAAATCAAATCAAATGTTATTATTATTATATGCGCCGAATACAACACAGTGAAATGCTTACTTACGAGCCCCTAACCGACAGTGCAGTTTCAAAAAATACAACAACTACACTCTATATACAAAAGTAAATTTGTGGATTCGGCTATTTCAGCCACACCCATTGCTGACAGGTGTAAAAAAAATCGAGCACACAGCCATGCAATCTCCATAGACAAACATTGGCCTTACTGACGAGCTCAGTGACTTTTAATGTGGATGCCACCTTTCCAACAAGTCAGTTCATCAAATTTCTGCCCTGCTAGAGCTACCCCAGTCAACTGTAAGTGATGTTATTGTGCTGTTTTGCTCAGCCGCAAAGTGGTAGGCCGCCCGCACAAGCTCACCGAACGTGACCGCAGTGTGCTGCATGTAAAAATCGTCTGTCCTCGGTTGCAACATTCACAACCGAGTTCCAAACTGCCTCTGGAAGCAGCGTCAGCACAATAACTGTTTGTCAGGAGCTTCATGGAATGGGTTTCCATGTCCGAGTAGTCGCACACAAGCCTAAGATCACCATGTGCAATGCCATGCGTCGGCTGGAGTGGTATAAAGCTCGCCACCATTGGACTCTGGAGCAGTGGAAACGCGTTCTCTGGAGTGATGAATCACGCTTCACCATCTGACAGTCCGACGGATGAATCTGGGATTGGCGGATACAAGAACACTATCTGCCCAAATGCATAGTGCCAACTATAAAGTTTGATGGAGGAGGAATAATGGTCTGGGGCTGTTTTTCATGGTGCAGGCTAAGCCCTTTAGCTCCAGTGAAGGGAAATCTTAACGCTACAGCATACAATGACATTCTAGACAATTATGTGCTTCCAACTTTGTGGCAACAGTTTAGGTAAGGCCCCCGTGCACAAAGCGAGGTCCATACAGAAATGGTTTGTCTCGAACGGTGTGGAAGAACTTGACTGGCCTGCACAGAGCCCTGACCTCAACCCCATTGAACATCTTTGGGATGAATTGGAATGCCGACTGCGAGCCAGGCCTAAGCGCCCAACATCAGTGCCCGACCTCACTAATGCTCTTGTGGCTTAATGGAAGCAAGTCCCTGCAGCAGCGTAGCAACATCTAGTGGAAAGCCTACGCAGAAGAGTGGAGGCTGTTATAGCAACAAATGGGGAGCAACTCCATATTAATGCCCGTGATTTTGGAATGAGATGTTGGACGAGCAGGTGTCCACATACTTTTGGTCAAGTAATGTATATATTTTTTATTAATATCATGATGACTACAACATGTCTGCAACATAAAGGCATATATTATATATTCAGACTGCATAATACAAACAAATCAATCAAGCGCCTTCAAAAAGTATTCACACACCTTTACTTTTTTCCCCATTTTGTGATTTTACAGCCTGAATTTACAAAATGTTTACTGGCCTACACACAATACCCCAAAATGTCAAAGCGGAAATATGTTTTTCGACATTTTTACAAATACATTAAAAATAAAAGCTGAACTGTATTGAGTCAATAAGTATTCAACCACTTTGTTAAAGCAAGTCTAAATAAGTGAGATGTTTACATACACCTTAGCCAAATACATTTAAACTCAGTTTTTCACAATTCCTGACATTCCATCCTAGTAAAAATCCCTGTCTTAGGTGTTATGATCACCAATTTATTTTAAGAATGTGGAATGTCAGAATAATAGTAGAGAGAATGATTTATTTCAGCTTTTATTTCTTTCATCACATTCCCAGTGGGTCAGAAGTTTACATACACTCAATTAGTATTTGGTAGCATTGCCTTTAATTAGTTTAACTTGGGTCAAACATTTCGGGTAGCCTTCCACAAGCTTCCCACAATACGTTGGATGAATTTTGGCCCATTCCTCCTGACAGAGCTGGTGTAACTGAGTCAGGTTTGTAGGCCTCCTTGCTTGCACACGCTTTTTAAGTTCTGCCCACATTTTCTATAGGATTGAGGTCATGGCTTTGTGATGGCCACTCCAATACCTTGACTTGTTTTCCTTAAGCCATTTTTCCACAACTTTGGAAGTATGCTTGTGGTCATTGTCCATTTGGAAGACCCATTTGCACCCAAGCTTTAACTTCCTTACTGATGTCTTGAGATGTCAATATATCCACATAATTGTCTTTCCTCATGATGCCATCTATTTTGTGAAGTGCACCAGTCCCTCCTGCAGCAAAGCACCCCCACAACATGATGCTGCCACCCCCGTGCTTCACGGTTGGGATGGTGTTCTTCGGCTTGCAAGCCTCCCCCTTTTTCCTCCAAACATAACGATGGTCATTATGGCCAAACAGTTATATTTTGGTTTCATCAGACCAGAGGATATTTCTCCAAAAAGCACGATCTTTGACCTCATGTGCAGTTGCAAACCGTGGTCTGGCTTCTAACTTTTTTTTTTAAACTTTTTATCCTGAATACAAAGTGTTATGTTTTGGGCAAATCCAATACAACACATCACCGCGTACCACTCTCCATATTTTCAAGCATAAGGTGGTTGCATCATGTTATGTGTATGCCTGTAATTGTCAAGGACTGGGGAGTTTTTCAGGATAAAAAAAATACTAAAAATGGAGCACAGACAAAATCATAGAGAAAAACATGTTTCAGTCTGCTTTCCACCAGACACTGGAAGATGCCGAGTTACAGTTTTGAAAATCTATGGCAAGACCTGAAAATGGTTGTCTAGCAATGATCAACAACCAATTTGACAGAGCTTGAAGATTTTTTAAGAATCATGTGCAAATATTGTACAATCCAGGTGTGCAAAGCTCTTAGGCATTTACCCAGAAAGACTCACAGCTGTTATCGCTGCCAAAGGCAATTCTAACATGTAGTGACTCAGGGTTGTGATTACTTATGTAAAGATATTAGATATTTCTGTATTTCATTTTAAATACATTTGCAAACTTTTCTAAAAACATGTTTTCACTTTGTCAGTACGTGGTATTGTGTGTAGATGGGTGAGATTTTTTTAAATTTAATCCATTTTGAATTCAGGCTGTTACACAACAAAATATGGAACAAGTCAAGGGGTATGAATATTTTCTGAAGGCACTGTACAACTGACTGCTGTTGTTGGCATGTCTAATTTCCTGAATTTATATTAAGACATTCTTATTCCCTCCATTTCCTCAATCCTTTGATTTCTGTATGAACGTTCCCAGACAACCATAAAAACAAAACATACAGTACAGTATTCTGTGGACAAAGGACTTGCATGAGAGTGGGCGTATCATCATACATAACTAGCAGGGAGACATAACCAGCAGGCAGCATAAACCGGACAGGATAGGGATGCAACATGGTGCTGTGGGTATGTCAACAGTGTAGGTCTGCATTACTCCATGTGATCCCAGTGGCCGGTGTAGTCCAGCCGCTGACCCGGCACACACATATGTCAGAGTCGGCATGGGTTTGAATACGGCCCAATACCCTTTGACTCATGTTCCTCCTATCTCCTCTGTCTTTCCAACATTTTACTATCTCTTCAATAAAGTAACAAAATTACAAAAGGAGTGGGACTGCTCCACTCCATAAAAAATCCATGTGATCCCTGCAAGAATTGAACCCACGGCCTTGGTATTGCCAGCGCAACGCTCTCACCAACTGAGCCACATAGGACCCACTCATGACTCTGTGTGCATATCAGTACATGTCCAGTCCAGTCTAGTAATTGATTGTCCAAAGATGCGTACATAATCCAACTATATTCCAAGACAAATCACGTCCGCATAATTCTGGATAAGAGAGCTGTGAACTTGCACTACAGAGATACTGTATATAGTGCTTTAATTATATTTCTATGCACAGCACACTGTGGGCCCTAGTCAGAAGTAGTGCACTACATAGGAGATAGGGTGGCACTTGGGTCACAAGCAATATCTAAAGAGAACTAGACCAAGGGAAGAAAATCTACAGTCAGTCCATTAAATCCATTTCTATCCAGAGACCTGCTTTTCATCCTAGAGCCGACAAACAATTAAACTGACAAGGCTAATTTGATCGTAATTAATAAAGATTTTATATAATTGCAATATTTTATTGGAGTTAGTGGGGGGCTCTAGACAGCTTTTATTAACTACAGGTTACATCCCAGAGAGGTATCCATCCATTCATCGTTGACTATGCTGCAAATGATCAAATTATCTATATTTTCTATATATTTTACACAGTTGGACGCCATTTATGATATGATGCCAGTGGTTAGAATCGCAACAAATAACAAATAATCAACCCCAATCAGTTTCAGTCTAACATAAGAATCTTCCATTGGTTCATTATCACCACTAGCACCAGTAGTGTAACATTGTCCCATACTGTATGTGATGTAGCTAACTGTTGGATGACATGACAACTATAATGATAACAATCTATTACAGGGCTTCCCAAACTATTTTGGCTCACAACCTCATTTGATATTTGAAAAATCTCACGACCCCAACCATGTGAAAAAAAGTATATAATTAACAGCCAATGTTAACTTTTTTATTTGGGGCTATGGCAGTCAATTAAAAAACATTCTAACAGTATTTCTGATGATCTTCTCAACTCACCATCACATACTTTTAATGTGGGGCTATGACAGTCAATTGCAAATTAGTGTGACATAAGGTATTTTATCTCACCACCACTAATGAGATGCGTGTGCTAGATGCATGTCGCGTCAGAGCTTCTCAAAGTCAGGGGGCGTGGTCAACAGTGTGCACCTCATCTCTGCTGTCATATCCAACCTGGATCGATATTTGGCTTTAATGCAGATGAGAGCACTGATGGAACTTTCAAGACAAATGGGAAATCTGAAAAAGAGGTCAAATCATGACGTCAGTGATCTTCAGGTCAGAAAGTCGTTCCAGAGTTGGAATTCCAAGATGGAAGTCTATTCAAAACAAATTTTTCCAGTCAGAGCTAGATTTCCCAGTTGTCTTGAATTCACTGATGTCTGAAGTTGGAGATTTCCGAGTTCCCAGTTATTTTGAAAGCGGCATTAATGCTCAGAGGGAGACGGCAGGGTATTTATTCCCTTTGAGTCAGGAACCAAACTTCCCCCGTAGAGACCCGTGAATGCATTCGGTCACATGACAGCTCGATCAGCTGTCCGATTTCACTTACCAGCATGTTACCTGAGCCAGGATCACAGTCAAACGGATTGAGAAGTAGGTCCCAAAGTGCTCTTCCAAGCGTTGGCGGTGAGCAGGCATCACTCGTGTGGGACACTTACTGATGCTGTTTTCTGTTAGAATCTTGCACAGCCGAGGGAAGTTGGCATGTTTCGCTTTGAAAGACTCTCTCTCCAATAATAATAATTTCCTCTGAATCCACTGATTCGGTCACTCATCTGTAGAATGTTTTTTCCCCTGCATGCTTGCGTTCAGTTCATTCAGTTTCTCAAATATATCTGTTACATAGGCAAGGAGAAATATTTTTTTTTCATTACACAGAACGTCAACCATGTTTATTATTTATTGTTTTGCATCCGTTGTGAATGACAACAGGTCTTCTCTCAATGCGAAAAATCTTTCCAACACTCCCCCTTGATAACCACCAAGGTGTGAAATAAAACGTTGTCAAGCTCTGATCAATATCTTCACAAAGTTCTGCGAATAGGCGGGCGCGCAGTGGATGTGCTTTACAATCAAAGTTACCTGCTGCAGTATATCTCAGAGTTCGGTGCTCAGCTCTTTCATACATATGGCAGAGGGAGACACATTCATGACTAGAGTGCAGAGGCCTGCCCGCCCTCCCGCCATAGATGGAGCCCCATCTGTGCAAAAGCCCACCATTCGATCCCATGGAATTTTTTGGCAATATAGCCACACAGCACACTGAAAATCCCCTGTGCCGTTGCATGCACGGGAATCGTGAGACAGAACAATATGTCGTTGTGAATAGCATTCCCGACTTAAAGTATAGCGAATATAAGTCAATGCATGGGCATCTCGGCCCTCACAGCTAACGTCCATTTGGGGAGTTTTTGAGTTGTTCAGTCAGAGTTTCCTCTTGATTGCTAGCAATAGCATACATTCTTTGTTTAATAGTGTTATCTGACAAAGGTATTGATCTGAGTTTCTGTGCATCTACTTCCCCACACATTGTTTCACCACATCAATTGCAGACTGGCAGTCGGGAACACCGGTACATTTCCCGGTGGCCTGAGGGTCGCTTTGGCCTGCCGTGAATAGTCAACTTGACCAGCGATAATATAGCAAGCAGGAATGAGTTGACGGAGAATCCACGCATCAGTCGCGACTCTCACTCTCTCGCTGCAGTGTCCCAGCACGAGGGTGCGCGTGACAAAAATGACATCAGGTCTCTCCGCGACGCACATAGCAACCGTCTACCTGCTTCTCTACCGATAACATTTTAGACAAGTCGCACAGCGAAATGGACGGTCAGAAAAAGAAAGGTGGAGCAGAGAGGGAGAGAATAAAAAAGAGAAAGGTCCTTGCCACGACGCAGCTAAATGTTGCAAAATAAGCGCCATGTTCGCCAGTAAGGGACCAGGTCAGTCAAAAACACTAGCTAAAACACACACACAACACCCAGCATGGCTAGCTAAGTAGCCTAGCTAATAATAGTGACACAACGGCCGGTAGGCTAAACAGTTTGCACGTCATATGTCTTCGTGGAGGAATTATATCATAGCAATGAGTGCAACATAGCGATCAACTAGTAACAAATAGTAAACCTAGACTATGGACTTGCCAGCATTCGGTCATGACTCATGCCACATAAGCTAGGGAAAGTGCATATACACTGTACAGCGAAACAGGCTACAGTAACGTATCCATAATACATCCATGAACATAACACAGTAGCCTGTGTGACACAGCACAAGCAATGACAAAGATAATTAGCACCATTAGTACCAGCATTACAAGTTACTACAATAATATACAGCTCTGGGAAAAATGAAGAGACTACTCCAAATTAAGAGACCACTCTTAATTTTTCCCAGAGCTGTATTAATGTAGCCTACTGATACACTAATGATAGTGAATATGATAATAGAGTATTTTCTTTGCAAAGGTGGAGAAGGAAGGAGCAGCAGCACTAGAACTTCAGGTGCTCGTGCAGAACTGGAGATGGTGGTCAGTTCAGAGTCAGACTCTGAACTGGAACCTCCAGGTAAAACCTAAACATGTAAGGCTATAATTTTAGATTAATATGTGCTATATTTATGAGATTATCAGTAGGACTGTAATCGGGGGGCATACAATCGATGACTGCACAAGTAATACAGTTTAAGTTTAGGTTATTTACAATGTTAATCTCATTCTGCAGAGCAACCAGATGTGCAGAGAGAAAGAAAGAGAGAGAGAGAGGTTCAGAGCCCAGTACAGGGAAAATAGAAAGGGAGAGCAAAAGCACTGTTAATCCATTTTATTATTTTGCCAGTCCTCAGTCCAAGGATTTTTACTTATTTTTTCAGTACCACCCAAAACAAACCCCTCAATGTGTCATTCCCAATGTATTCCACTCCAAAGACGGCACAAACAGAAAATGGCTGACATACAATGAAGTAACTCACTTCTGCTCAGTATGTCTTGCATTTGCAAAACCTTCAGCCAGTGGTAGTGCATTTGTCAAAGGAGGCATGCAAGCCTGGAAACATGCCCATCAGAGAGTACAGGAACATGAGAGAAGCAAGACCCATAGAGAAAGTGCAGAAGACTTTTTTCACAGAGCCAGCAAGCAGACATCTGTACCTTTCTGAGTGATAAGCAAATGTCAGTTCAACAAGACCAGGTCAGAAAGAGGAGGCAGGTCATGGAACGTGTGATTGATGTAGTTAAAGTTATTGGTAAATGTGGGCTTAGCTACACGGGCACGAAGCTGCATATAACTTGGAAAATATGGCCGTCAATCATGGCAAGTTTCTTGAGCTTATATTGTTGTTAAGCAAAATCAGAATCATTAGAATGTTGATTCAGCAGACAATTGCTGTTGAAGTGAGAAAGGCAGGGATGTTCTCAATACAAATGGACAAAACACAGGATTTAACATCCAAAGACCAGTGTGCAGTAGTTCTGCGATATGTCACTGATGTTGTCCACGAGAGACTGATTGCGGTCATTGACTGTGAGTCATCGACTGAACAGTACTTAGTGGACCTTGTGAAACAGACCCTTGAGAAGATGGACATAGATATCAAACAGTGTGTTGGTAATGCAACAGACAGAGCAGATAATATGCAGGGACAACACAGGGGCTTCTCTGCATTGCTCACAGTAGAGTCTCCTAACCAAGTACACATATGGTGTCACTCACATGTCCTCAACCTTGTGCTAACTGACACCACTGGGGTTGTTGTGGCAAGTGAATCCCTTTTCTCACTACTGAATGACATTGCAGTGTTTGTTCGAGATTCCGACAAGCGCATGAAGCTATGGGAGGAAACCAGTGAGGACAGGAGACACAGACGGCTTGACGTAATTGGTGAAACACACTGGTGAGCCAAAGACGAGGCCTTGAGGAAAGTATTTGGAAGCTTTGCAAAGTCTGACCGTGCACTTTACACAGATGTGGTCATCACTATGGAAAGAATTGAAAAGGATGTGACCATAAAACCTGCCTTCCGAAGCAAGGCCCAAGGGTACAATGATGCTCTCCTAAAGTATGAAACCATACTTACAGCTGGATATTTGAGCAGACCTCTCTCTAAATACTTGCAAACAAGTGGCATGGATATCGTAACAGCACAGCACTTGGTGACCGGAACAGAGGATAACCTGAGAAAGTGTGCCCAAGACTTTGAGGGTGTGAAGAAGGCAGCAGACAACTTTGTTGAGTGGGCCAATGGCATTCTGGAGGAGTAGCAGGACTGTGATGCCAAAGCTCAGACTGCTCTCCCAGAGAAGAGAACAAGAAAAAGAAGAGAAAATCAGGTGAGTTGGCAGGAGACGAGCCCATTGCTAATGCAGACATGTATTACAAAATCAAGATCCACATGTGGTACTGGACACTGTTATTGAAAGTATTCACCGCCTTTATGCAGCAAATACAGTGCTGTGAGACAGCCATGAAGGAGCTCAGCAAATGCTTACTGGAATTTGATGAACATGCCACTGTTGAGGCATTGCAAGCTGAACTGATCAGCCTTGCACAACAGTGGGAAAGACTGAAACAGTCAGCATTGGAGGAGTACAACACCAGTGCCGCCACCACCAGTGATGAATCAGCAGAAGGCTTTGAGGATCTTGATGAAAGTGTGGAGTTGGTGAGCAGAAGTTGTTCAACATGTAAAAACTGCCCGATATGCTGCTATCTTCTCCTGTCTCAGTACAATCTGCTCACGGATGCGTATCATATCATTGGTTTGGGCTACAAGTTCCTCCTCACCCTATCCATCACTCAGGTGGCTAGTGAGAGGACCGCAGTTATGTAGCCAACCCTAAAATTCATGAAGAACCGCCTAAGAACCTCCCTCACTCAAGAGAACCTTGAAGCGTTCCTTTTGTTGGCAACAGAGAAGGATGTTCTTATGGGACTTGACAAAGATGACATTGACAAGATGGCAGAGAGCAGTGAGTTACTTCGCCGCCTACTGGTTTACTAGTGGTAATTACTTACTAGTTACTCTGAAGTAGCTATGCTATGACTTCCTTAACAGGCTGACATGGGGTGAAAGAAAATTTGCTGTTGAGTTAAAGCTTTTGTACAGAGGCATGTTTTTTGGACTTTCATATTATACTTGCAGTTATGTAGCCTATGTTCAATTTCATTGACTCAGTGTATAGATGTGTTTATTTTTGTGCTGTTTGCTTTATGGACACCAGTGAGTGAACATTGTAATCTACATTGTTTTGTAGAGGAGTGCTTTTTCGACTTTTGTATTATACTTACTTACATTGTTGTAGCTTATGTTCAAGTTCAGTGAATGTGTGTGTGTGTGTGACGTTTTTTGATACTTTTGATATCCTTGATGCTTGAATATAAAGATAATCATTTGAACATTTGAGCTAACTCTGTATATCTCCTTCTCTTTTTAAAAAGTGTAGGCTAATAGTTTTGTGTGTCTAGCCTTGTATATTTGTATGTGCTATGATTGGTATATTCCTAGTGAGTTTTTGAGGGTGCACCCATAGCCATAGCATACCTTGAAAACTCAGTGTTCAGATAGGCTACTTGTTGGTCAGTCCCAAATGTTTGTATTTTGTAATGTGCATAACTTTCTTCCCAGATGAACATAGTGGCCAAATGTATAACTAGTTTAATACCCGTTACATCAACAAATAGGGTTAGCCTACAAAATTAGCGGTCTGGTGGTTTGCGTGAACAGGATGGCCTGGGATTAAGTCAAATTCCCGGCCTGAATTATTATTTCAGTCCGCCCCTGGCGGCCGGTAATGTCAAAGTCTCTGCAATAGTGCGTGGTTTCATAGCATAGCGGGCCTAGCCATGTGTGGCCTTTTCCCATGATCTAAGGGCGCTCTCTGATTTAATTTCTCTTTAAGATTTGAATAATTCTCATTTACATTTTTAAGGCTAACCACATTAGAATGATTTTTAGATACAAAGACGATATTATAATATATATATTTTTTTGTATGTATATTTTTTCTTCAGGATTTTGGAAATTCTCCCGGGACCCCATTTTCACAATAGATGGCCCAACATGGGGTCGTGACCCCTGGTTTGGGAATCGCTGATTTATTAATACTAACGCTAACAAAAAGTAGTTAGCTACAGCACATACAGTATAGGACAAGGCTACAGTACCTGTTGGGTCATCATATGAGACACAAACACACCATTGATTTGGATAGATGGTACACTTGCCACAAAGCCTGTTATAACATGGGTGGCCCCGTAGAAGGCTTTCACCACCACCATTTTAAGGCAGACCTAGTCCCTCAATAGTGCTGACCCTCTTTCCAGCTCTATGAAACAGACATAACACTAATGATGAGGAAATGGAAGTGAATGAATACTGTACCTTATTTTACCTGTAAGGAACACACACCTGACAAAAGGCTATTTTCACATCTAGGACTGGTTCACCGCAGTAATAGAAGAAATGCCTGCTCATAAATACCTGCAATACACAAACAGAGGAGAGAGGAGAGGTTAGAGATTAGAGGTTCATTCATTTATTAATCCTTGTTTTACCAGTTAGGTTGCCTGAGAACACATTCTCTACAGCAACAACCTGTGGAAGGTAGAGGAGAGTGGGGGTCTTTCTAGACTCTGGCAGTGTAGCCTGGTCTCTGATCTGTGTGTACGGTAGCCAACTTGTATGGTTGTTTGGGATGACAATGACTATAGTAGTTGTCAAGACACTGGGTGAAAAGGGATATCTTTACATGACACGTTTTTTATATTCTAGAGAATACAGACCATTTTCAATGCATAATTTGAGTTTTGTGGATATGCACCATATCCTATATCTGAATCCAGATGTGTCTTTTAGACATACAGTACCAGTCAAAAGTTTGGACACACCTACTCATTCAAGGGTTTTTCTTTATTTTCACTATTTTCTACATTGTAGAATAATAGTGAAGACATCAAAACTATGAAATAACACATATGGAATCATGTAGTATGTTGCATTTATATTTATGTACAGTAAAGATAAAAAGACAAATTATGTTACAACTTCCTCCAGTTTCCTCTTACTAATAGTGAGCGTGCAACTTTCAAACAATGTCCCCCACTCTTCCTTAACAGCGAATCAAGGAAATTCTGATGAGCACGACAACATTTTGGGATATTTTTCAACAAAAGTAAAGGACAGTAATGTTTACGAGTAAAACAGGAAGCCCAGGTTTCAATAGGCAACAAGATATTCATGTGTCATGAAAGG
The DNA here is from genome assembly GCF_016432855.1 of Salvelinus namaycush. Lineage (NCBI taxonomy): Eukaryota > Metazoa > Chordata > Actinopteri > Salmoniformes > Salmonidae > Salvelinus > Salvelinus namaycush. Next base: position 47,904,256 of record NC_052337.1, read on the forward strand.
AGTGTGGACATATGGCCTGGCGAAGCGGTTTTTAGGGGCTGATAATTATGAGTTTTTCACTCTGCTGGTCTCGGCAAGAAATTACGAGTCCTCCTTGTCCGAGACCGAGTAAAAAAAAAATCAGACACTGAGACAAAACCTAGGGACTCAATATGTGGTGTTGAGACTGGATTCAGGACTGAGACCGGTCTCAAGTCCTGCAACACTGCAAAGAAGCACACATAAAAAATGAAAGTAAATTGCAGCAGAAGCAGACATATAAAAAGAATGAATACAACAGGCTGAAACCCTGGCAATTTGACTCATGTGTACACTCACAATGGCTGCCTGGTATTATGATGCAATAATTTCCCTGGTAATGTAGAATGTTCATTCAAATTGTTAACTGATGTGGCTCATGCAACGGAATGTATTTTTAGTAAGGTCAGTTGAGTTGAATCAACAAATCACAGCACATATTGATAAGTACACTTGCTTTTACTTCCTGCTTTTACTTCCTGCTTTGCTCTTATGGATACTCTCGCAATGGCCGCCAGTGTGCAACCTTTAATGCAGACAAACTTAAATCCGTTTTACCTCATTTCTACCAGCATATCACATGTGCAACCAGAGGAAAAAAACTTTAGACCAGCTTAACTCCATGCACAAAGACATATAATTCTATCCTCCTGATTCCTGCTTACAAACAAAAACTAAAGCAGGAAGTACCAGTGACTCTCTCAATAGGGAGAGAGTCACACCCATCTCAGTGAAGAGGCTGAGACAAAAACCATTGCGAAGGTGTGGGTGGCATAGTCCAAGAAGAAGAGTGTCTAAAATGTACAATGCAAGTCTCTATAAAATGCACAATGCGCTCCCTCACGCCAATTTGTGCACATTCAATGTTTCATAACTTCATTGTGTGAATTGTTTGCCTTGATTGTTAGTGTCTATCAATTCCCCATTACATATATAACCAGTAGTAGCCTACATGTACCGTTAATAACTATAATTTCTAATATACTGTTTAATGTTTGTTTGGTTATGGTAATTTCTGTTAATGCATTCAATATACAGTTGAAGTCGGAAGTTTACATACACCTTAGCCAAATACATTTAAACTAAATTTTTCACAATTCCTGACATTTAATCCTAGTAAAAACTCCCTGTCTTATGTCAATTAGGATCACCACTTTATTTCAGGAACGTGAAATTTCAGAATAATAGTAGAGAATTATTTATTTCAGCTTTTATTTCTTTCATCCCATTTGCGACCAAGCTTTAACTTTCTGACTGATGTCTTGAGATGTTGCTTCAATATATCCACATAATTTTCCTCATGATGCCATCTATTTTGTGAAGTGCACCAGACCCTTCTGCAGCAAAGCACCCCCACAACATGATGCTACCACCCCTGTGCTTCACGGTTGGGATGGTGTTCTTCGGCTTGCAAGGCTCCCCCTTTTTCCTCCAAACATAACGATGGTCATTATGGCCAAACAGTTCTATTTTTGTTTAATCAGACCAGAGGACAATTCTCCAAAAAGTACGATCTTTGTCCCCATGTGCAACTGCAAACTGTAGTCTGGCTTTTTTATGGCGGTTTTGGAGCAGTGGCATCTTCCTTGCTGAGCAGCCTTTCAGGTTATGTCGATATAGAACTCCTTTTACTGTGGATATAGATACTTTTGTACCTGTTTCCTCCAGCATCTTCACAAGGTCCTTTGTTGTTGTTCTGGGATTGATTTGCAGTTTTCGCACCAAAGTACGCTCATCTCTAGGAGACAGAACGCATCTCCTTCCTGAGCGGTATGATGGCTGCGTGGTCCCATGGTGTTTATACTTGGATACTATTGTTTGTACAGATGAATGTGGTATCTTCAGGCATTTGGAAATTGCTCCCAAGGATGAACCAGACTTGTGGAGGGCCACAATTTTTTTCTGAGGTCTTGGCTGATTTCTTTTGATTTTCCCATTACATTTACATTTAAGTCATTTAGCAGACGCTCTTATCCAGAGCGACTTACAAATTGGTGCATTCACCTTATGATATCCAGTGGAACAACCACTTTACAATAGTGCATCTAACTCTTTTAAGGGGGGGGGGGGGGGGGGTTAGAAGGATTACTTTATCCTATCCTAGGTATTCCTTAAAGAGGTGGGGTTTCAGGTGTCTCCGGAAGGTGGTGATTGACTCCGCTGACCTGGCGTCGTGAGGGAGTTTGTTCCACCATTGGGGTGCCAGAGCAGCGAACAGTTTTGACTGGGCTGAGCGGGAACTGTACTTCCTCAGAGGTAGGGAGGCGAGCAGGCCAGAGGTGGATGAACGCAGTGCCCTTGTTTGGGTGTAGGGCCTGATCAGAGCCTGAAGGTACGGAGGTGCCGTTCCCCTCACAGCTCCGTAGGCAAGCACCATGGTCTTGTAGCGGATGCGAGCTTCAACTGGAAGCCAGTGGAGAGAGCGGAGGAGCGGGGTGACGTGAGAGAACTTGGGAAAGTTGAACACCAGACGGGCTGCGGCGTTCTGGATGAGTTGTAGGGGTATAATGGCACAGGCAGGGAGCCCAGCCAACAGCGAGTTGCAGTAATCCAGACGGGAGATGACAAGTGCCTGGATTAGGACCTGCGCCGCTTCCTGCGTGAGGCAGGGTCGTACTCTGCGAATGTTGTAGAGCATGAACCTACAGGAACGGGTCACCGCCTTGATGTTAGTTGAGAACGACAGGGTGTTGTCCAGGATCACGCCAAGGTTCTTAGCACTCTGGGAGGAGGACACAATGGAGTTGTCAACCGTGATGGCGAGATCATGGAACGGGCAGTCCTTCCCCGGGAGGAAGAGCAGCTCCGTCTTGCCGAGGTTCAGCTTGAGGTGGTGATCCGTCATCCACACTGATATGTCTGCCAGACATGCAGAGATGCGATTCACCACCTGGTTATCAGAGGGGGGAAAGGAGAAGATTAATTGTGTGTCGTCTGCATAGCAATGATAGGAGAGACCATGTGAGGATATGACAGAGCCAAGTGACTTGGTGTATAGCGAGAATAGGAGAGGGCCTAGAACAGAGCCCTGGGGGACACCAGTGGTGAGAGCACGTGGTGCGGAGACAGATTCTCGCCACGCCACCTGGTAGGAGCGACCTGTCAGGTAGGACGCAATCCAAGCGTGGACCTTGCCGGAGATGCCCAGCTCGGAGAGGGTGGAGAGGAGGATCTGATGTTTCACAGTATCAAAGGCAGCCGATAGGTCTAGAAGGATGAGAGCAGAGGAGAGAGAGTTAGCTTTAGCAGTGCGGAGCGCCTCCGTGACACAGAGAAGAGCAGTCTCAGTTGAATGACTAGTCTTGAAACCTGACTGATTTGGATCAAGAAGGTCATTCTGAGAGAGATAGCAGGAGAGCTGGCCAAGGACGGCACGTTCAAGAGTTTTGGAGAGAAAAGAAAGAAGGGATACTGGTCTGTAGTTATTGACATCGGAGGGATCGAGTGTAGGTTTTTTCAGAAGGGGTGCAACTCTCGCTCTCTTGAAGACGGAAGGGACGTAGCCAGCGGTCAAGGATGAGTTGATGAGCGAGGTGAGGTAAGGGAGAAGGTCTCCGGAAATGGTCTGGAGAAGAGAGGAGGGGATAGGGTCAAGCGGGCAGGTTGTTGGGCGGCCAGCCGTCACAAGACGCGAGATTTCATCTGGAGAGAGAGGGGAGAAAGAGGTCAAAGCACAGGGTAGGGCAGTGTGAGCAGAACCAGCGGTGTCGTTTGACTTAGCAAACGAGGATCGGATGTCGTCGACCTTCTTTTCAAAATGGTTGACGAAGTCATCCGCAGAGAGGGAGGAGGGGGGAGGAGGGGGAGGAGGATTCAGGAGGGAGGAGAAGGTGGCAAAGAGCTTCCTAGGGTTAGAGGCAGATGCTTGGAATTTAGAGTGGTAGAAATTGGCTTTAGCAGCAGAGACAGAAGAGGAGAATGTAGAGAGGAGGGAGTGAAAGGATGCCAGGTCCGCAGGGAGGCGAGTTTTCCTCCATTTCCGCTCGGCTGCCCGGAGCCCTGTTCTGTGAGCTCGCAATGAGTCGTCGAGCCACGGAGCAGGAGGGGAGGACCGAGCCGGCCTGGAGGATAGGGGACATAGAGAGTCAAAGGATGCAGAAAGGGAGGAGAGGAGGGTTGAGGAGGCAGAATCAGGAGATAGGTTGGAGAAGGTTTGAGCAGAGGGAAGAGATGATAGGATGGAAGAGGAGAGAGTAGCGGGGGAGAGAGAGCGAAGGTTGGGACGGCGCGATACCATCCGAGTAGGGGCAGTGTGGGAAGTGTTGGATGAGAGCGAGAGGGAAAAGGATACAAGGTAGTGGTCGGAGACTTGGAGGGGAGTTGCAATGAGATTAGTGGAAGAACAGCATCTAGTAAAGATGAGGTCAAGCGTATTGCCTGCCTTGTGAGTAGGGGGGGAAGGTGAGAGGGTGAGGTCAAAAGAGGAGAGGAGTGGAAAGAAGGAGGCAGAGAGGAATGAGTCAAAGGTAGACGTGGGGAGGTTAAAGTCACCCAGAACTGTGAGAGGTGAGCCATCCTCAGGAAAGGAACTTATCAGGGCGTCAAGCTCATTGATGAACTCTCCAAGGGAACCTGGAGGGCGATAAATGATAAGGATGTTAAGCTTGAAAGGGCTGGTAACTGTGACAGCATGGAATTCAAAGGAGGCGATAGACAGATGGGTCAGGGGAGAAAGAGAAAATGTCCACTTGGGAGAGATGAGGATCCCAGTGCCACCACCCCGCTGACCAGAAGCTCTCGGGGTGTGCGAGAACACGTGGGCAGACGAGGAGAGAGCAGTAGGAGTAGCAGTGTTATCATTGGTAATCCATGTTTCCGTCAGTGCCAAGAAGTCGAGGGACTGGAGGGAAGCATAGGCTGAGATGAACTCTGCCTTGTTGGCCGCAGATCGGCAGTTCCAGAGGCTGCCTGAGACCTGGAACTCCACGTGGGTCGTGCGCGCTGGTACCACCAGGTTAGAGTAGCAGCGGCCACGCGGTGTGAAGCGTTTGTATGGTCTGTGCAGAGAGGAGAGAACAGGGATAGACAGACACATAGTTGACAGGCTACAGAAGAGGCTACGCTAATGCAAAGGAGATTGGAATGACAAGTGGACTACACGTCTCGAATGTTCAGAAAGTTAAGCTTACGTTGCAAAAAATCTTATTGACTAAAATGATATAGTACTGCTGGCTGGTGAAATAGGCTAGCTAGCAGTGGCTGCGTTGTTGACTTTGTTTGAAAGTGTAGCTGGCTAGGTAACCTCGACAATTACTCTAGACTACACAATTATCTTGGATACAAAGACGGCTATGTAGCCAGCTAAGATCAAACAAATCAAACTGTTGTACTGTAATGAAATGAAATGTAATACTACCTGTGGAGCGAAGCGGAATGCAACTACTCGCTCCAACCCGGAAGTGCGTATCGTAGAGGGAGAGGCAATAGAAGTGTTGTTTCTTGTATTATTGTCTTTTGTGTCTTTAGAGGACTGCTTCACCTTAATGTCCCCTTTCCCTTTTCTTCTGTCCTTATTTTGTCCCACTTTGTCCCTTCTTTGTCCCTTCTTCTCTTCTGCCAACTAGACACTCCTTGTTAGCTAGCTAGCTTCTTCCAGGAATGTCCCTAGCAACTGCCTAGCAACAGGTAAACAACTTAGCTAGCTAAGAAAACGGTATAATTTTATGAAAAATTGTTACTTTTTCAAAAGCCTTTCTTCTTTGTTAGCTGCTTGTTTGGTCTCCTATTCAGTTTGCAGTTTTCTTTTGATTTTTTTCGATGTACTTTACTCTAAAAAAACATTTAAATTTCAATATTTGTAGGAGCTCATCTTTTCAGCTGCTGCTGCTTAATTTGGAACTCCGGAACATGATGGCAGGTGTCACGACTCCGACCGAGGCAGGCTCTCCTTCCCGTTCTGGTGGCGCTCGGCGGTCGTCGTCACCGGCCTATTAGCTGCCACTGATCCTTTTCTCCCCCTCCTTATGTGTTTATTGGTTACACCTGTTTTGTATTAGGTTTGTAATTAGTTGGGCTTATCAGTCAGCCAGCCCGCCCGTTTCTTTGTGCGGGATTGTTAGTTGGTAAGAGTGGTGTTTGTTTCGATCTACGTTGTTACTGGACTGTTTTCGTTCCCCCCCGTGTCTGGGGTTGTTTTATGAGAACACCCAGTGTATAGAAGGGTGGCCTAGTTTCTCAGTGTTCATTAAAAGAACATTTGTTATTGCACCTGCTGTTTCCTGCGCTTGACTTCGCACTCCGACACCCAGTCCTTACAGCAGGCAAAGAGGCACTGAGTTTGAAGGTAGGCCTTGGAATATATCCACAGGTACACCTCCAATTGACTCAAATTATGTAAATTAGCCTATCAGAAGGTTCTAAAGCCATGACATAATTTTCTGGAATTTTCCAAGCTGTTTAAAGGCACATTCAACTTAGTGTATGTAAACTTCTGACCCACTGGAATTGTCATACAGTGAACTATAAGTGAAATCATCTGTCTGTAAACAATTGTTGGGAAAATTACTTGTGTCATGCACAAAGTAGATGTCCTAACCGACTTGCCAAAACTATAGTTTGTGAACAAGAAATTTGTGGAGTGGTTGAAAAATGAGTTTTAATGACTCCAGGCTAAGTGTATTTAAACTTCCGACTTCAAATCTATTATTATTCCAGTCTTTTACCGTTCCCATTGTCAGAGTGGACACGTTGTTTACAGAGCGCACAACCAATGCTACACAAGATTTGCTTCATTTTATTTCATTTACGAGTTTTGTCAATTTAGTCACTGTCTTTCGTTTGGAGTGCTACTGTCAATGTTGAATAAAGACATGCGCCTGATTACGCATAGAAGTAGGCCTATAGACTACCTAGCCTGTGCGCAAATGTAGGCATATAAATGCGCCCATTTGTGGATCTGATAGTATTTATGATTGGCTTATCGCACCACCACTAATGAGCTGTGGAGCTTCTCAAAGTAATGTTTTCTTCACCTCAAACAGCAAGCAAATTCAGTCTTTAACATCCATTGAGAATGGCAATAGTTCCTCAATGTATTTGAAAAATCTTTCCAAAACTCTCCCTTTCGATAACCACTCAGCGTGAAAGGGAAAAATATAATGCTCTGATCCAGCGGAAACGTCATAAAATAAGTCTACCTAATGAACTCTTATCCTTTGCCAAAATAGCCTACATCTGTGTCTGTCCCGAGTTCACTGGAAACTCTGAGGGCCCAGAATATTTCATACAATGTTGCAAGTTTGCTAGCAAGAGCTTCTGGCTGGACCTGTTGATAGCTGATACAATGTTTCAAGTTCATTGCAGACAGGCATGTGTAGCCAATGTGATCCATAGGATATTTTTTTATCAGGATATTTTCTATCTGCAGGATGCAATGATTTTATTTGTTGGCTTTATATGTAGTCTATTTTTATATAGTTGGAAATGGCAATTGAGTTTAAAAATGTTGTTTTATACATTTTCATTTCGATTTGGATAGAATGTTGATTAACCACATAACAATGACTTTGAGATACGAAGACGTTATTGTAAATTACATGACTATTACCGGCAACTTCATAATGGCAGAATCTGCAAAAGACAGCCTCCGCACCTGGTTTCCTGCAACCTGTCTGAGCTTCCCCTGGCCTGCACTCCATCTTCCCCCTGTGTTTCAATAAATACCTTTGTTACGTCATCCTAGTCTCCTCGTCTGAGTCTGCTCTTGGATTTCCCTGTTCCACTCTGTAACACGAGGAACCTCAACAGTTAATCAACCCTGTGAATGGGTTTGGTAACTCATGTTTATAAACTTCAACAATGAAGTTAGGTAAGGTGGAAGCTTGTAAAGTAGAGCTTTGTAAACAAAAACGGAATAGTGAAGTGAGGACCAGCCAACGTTTTGATACAGGATGCAGTGATGAGTTTTAAAACTGTCACCTGTGATAACGCAAGGGGCGCTATGGTAAACGGCAAACTATTGTGTTATTTTAGTGAGGAAAAACGTGTATGGCACATGTTGTCGCTCCACTCTATTTCTTTGCAATTACAGAGCTATTTCAAAATGATTAAATAACAGCAATGTTACTGTTATTACACAGATTTAAGAACAACTCTAAATCCTGCAAATTGAATAAACATGAAAAAGAACTTCAGTGGCGATAACACAGCCTGCAGAACAGATAACTTAGATCTCATAACCACAATAATAGCACATGAAAGTACAGAGTGACAGCCTGGGCACAAACTCTAAACCTCAACCACATCTGACAGGAGTCAGCGTTATGCAAGCTAGGTATTCAGACCAGGGAGCTCGCTGCAACTGGAGCTACAGGCTACTAGATTCACTGAGAGGGCTGGGATGGGATGGCATCCTGCCGAACAACAGCTCTGTATGGATGTCAGGCTGGCCTATTGCATAAGGAAAACATGTCACTGAAATGCGTGGATTTCTGATTTCCTTCCCATATATTATGCTTAGAGTGTGTTACTTGATGCTCTAAGTTTTGATTACTAGAGGTATTGCTAAGTTACTACCCTCCTGACGTGTGATATTATACCTCAGTATTGATGATCAATGCAAAACTGTCCAAAAATAAATCATTTTGACCACAATTGATTTGTAGAACAGACAGAACGTATAGCAGGAAACATATAGCAGGAGGGGTAAAAGTCTCTCTCTCTTCCTCTGTGTATGTTTGAAAACGCCCAGCAGCATCCTTCGCTAAAGAGTTTGCCCTCCATCTCTGCTTCCTCAGAGAGGTGACAGTGAATAGTATTATCTCTGATGATGCGATCTAACTCACTGGAGCCCAGTGGAGGATGCCAGTCTGCGAGGCCAGACGTATTTAGTTTGGGAATTATCACTTCCTGCCTCAGGCTTCACTACGCCACTACTACCCAGATACATAATTATATTCCTGGCTGTAATGAGCACCTAGTCGCTACTAACATTGCCATAATGAAGGACAAATGGCATCATCCATCATATGGTGGCACAGTGGACAGAAGCCTACATTGGCACCTACAAACTGTAGGAGAATAATAATTAAGAAATAAGAACTAAGGGGTGTGATATATTGGCCACAACATGTTACCAATGATATTAAAACAGTAAACAAGTAGTTTTGCGTCATAGTTGTGGAATATTGTCTCATATACCACGGCTTTGGAATTGGAACGAACTATCCGGATTATAATGAATAATAGATGAAGCGATGCTTTGAAAAATGTGTTTAGAGCATTGGGCCAATAACTGAAATGTAGCTGGTTCGAATCCCCGAGCCGACTACGTGACAAATCTGTCAAAATGCACTTGGGCAAGGCCCTTAACCATAATTGCTTTTGTAAATCACTCTGAATTAAGAGCGTCTGCTAAATGGCTGAAATGTAAATTAAATGATGGGCGAGGTATCCAATAGGTATCCAAAAGTCATTATCGATCATAGTCTGCTGCTGAAAAAACGTATGTGTTATGGCTTTACTCCCCCTGCTATAATGTGGATAAAGAGTTACTTGTCTAACAGAACACAGAGGGTGTTCTTTAATGGAAGCCTCAAACATAATCGAGGTAGAATCAGGAATTCCCCAGGGTATTTGTTTAGGCCCCTTACATTTTTAAATCTTTGAGTAAAGCCAGTGTGTCTATGTATGCGGATGACTCAACACTATACACATCAGCTACTACAGCAACTGAAATGACTGCAACACTTAACATAGAGCTGCTGTTAGTTTCGGAATGGGTAGCAAAGAATAACTTATTCCTAAATATTTCAAAAACTAAAAGCATTGTATTTGGTACAAATCATTCACTAAACCTCAAATACATCTCGTAAATAATAATGTGGAAATTGACATTGAGGTGGTCAAAACATATTGATACAACAGTAGCTAAGATGGGGAGAAGTGTCCATAATAAAGCGCTTCTCTGCCTTCTTAACAACACTATCAACAAGGCAGGTCCTACAGGCCCTAGTTTTGTCGCACCTAGACTACTGTTCAGTAGTGTGGTCAGGTGCCACAAAGAGGGACTTAGGAAAATTGCAATTGGCTCAGAACAGGGTAGCACGGCTGGCCCTTAAAAGTACACGGAGAGCTAACATTAATGACATGCATGTCAATCTCTCATGGCTCAAAGTGGAAGAGAGACTGACTTCATCACTACTTGTTTTTGTAACAGGTGAATGTACTAAGCTGTCTGTTTAAAATACTTGCACACAGCTCAGACACTCATGCATACACCACAAGACATGCCACCAGAGGTCTCTCACAGTCTCCAAGTCCAGAACAGACTATGGGAGGTGCACAGTACTACATAGAGCCATAACTACATGGAACTCTATTCCACATCAAGTAACTGATGCAAGCAGTAGAATATTTTTTTTAACAGCTAAAAATACACCTTTTGGAACAACGGGGACTGTGAAGAGACCTCTGGTGGCATGTCTTGTACAAACACATGCTATACGCATACATTGTGATATTGTTTTATGGCGGTATTAAAAAATGTTTATTGTAGATATGTAGTGGTGTAATGTTTAATCTTTTGTTTTATATGTAATGTAAGTGCTTTAATGTTTGGACCCCAGGAAGAGTAGCTGCTGCCTTGGCAACAGCTAATGGGGATCTTTAATAAATACAAATACAAATGACTTTAGGATGCAGTTAAGACATTGACTCCTTGTTTCTAACCTTTTACTTTTATGGTTATGTTTCGAAACACATTTACAAGAATTTATCAAAGGCCAATTTGCCGTCTGTCTCTAACTCTTGAGGTGTCAAATTTACAAAAACACATTATTCAAAAAATGTCTGTTCTTATTGCAACATTTAATTAGTGACCAGATCAGACTTTCCTACTACAGTATCATCATCATTATCTCTTCTTCAATACACACTGATGTTTGTTCCATAACATCGGATTACATCATACGCCAAGAGACACAAATGAAAAGCAAAGCAGGCTACACCAAGATGGCCACACTTAATGCTCAATTGAATCTATCTATCAATGGCTTGAAAATTGCCATTGAGACCACTCCATGGGGGGAAGTGGAGCATACCTCAAAATCAATGTTGATGAATTGTATATGTTTTACCTAAGCCCACATTACATTACTTGAAACAGCAGAATAAACATGAGGATTTTGTATAGCCTATGCTTCAAATCAAACAAGTTGAATCGTAACAAAGTAATCAAATACTGTATTATTTATATTTAATCTAATTGTCTCTCCAATTAGACTTTGTAAACAATTACCAAAAGCCTATTGATGATGAAGAGGTTGAATCTACTTGCCGTATAAAGTGCACTAAATAGAGAATAAGGTGTCATATGGCACGCAGCCCTACCTGGGTCTAGTCTATCTCTTAGGAGGATAGCAGCACATTCTAACCAGCACACAAATAAATTAATTGATTAATTGTTAAGTTGCTCCCTGCAGCACTTCTTCCCATTCATAGTGTTCAATAATTTAGCCCACAAGGTTACAGTCTTTCAAACCTTCTCTCTTAAGCCTTGTATGCATGCAATGGGCTGTTCAGTAACAACCTTTTGGCTAGTGCTTACTCTTGGATTGCACATCTTCCCGTTTTACCATGATCAACAGCTATACAGTATTCACCAGTATCGTATGCAATAGGCTGTAAAGTAACACACATTTTGGGCCATAATGCCGCCTCTTGGCATTGCACAGCATCTACTTCAGACATAGTTTTAGTAATATGTCATCATGTTGCCATCGGCATAGATGACATATACAGTACCAGTCAAAAGTTTGGACACACCTACTCATTCAAGGATTTTTCTTTATTTCGACTATTTTCTACATTGAAAATTAATAGTGAAGACGTTCAAACTACGAAAAAACACATGGAATCATGTAGTAACCAAAAAAAGTGTTAAATATATTTGAGATTCTTCAAAGTAGCCACCCTTTGCCTTGATGACAGCTTTGCACACTCTTGGCATTCTCTCAACCAGCTTCATGAGGTAGTCACCTGGAATGCATTTCAATTATTTGAATAACAGGTGTGCCTTGTTAAATGTTAATTTGTTGAATTTCTTTCCTTCTTAATACATTTCAGCCAATCAGTTGTGTTGTGATAAGGTAGGGGTGTTATACAGAAGATAGCTCTATTTGGGCCAAGTCCATACTGCTATGGAGGATAAGTTTATGAGAGTTAGCTGCACCTCAGATTGCAGCACAAATAAATTCAGTAACAGACACATCTCAACATCAACTGTTCAGAGGAGACTGCATGAATCAGGCCTTCATAGTAGAATTGCTGCAAAGAAACCACTACTAAAGGACACCAATAAGAGACTTGCTTGGGCCAAGAAACATGAGCAATGGACATTCAACCCGTGGAAATCTGTCCTTTGGTCTGAGTCCAAATGAGAGATTTTTGGTTACAACCGCTGTGTCTTTGTGAGACGCAGAGTAGGTGAACGGATGATCTCTGCATGTGTGGTTCCCACTCTGAAGCATGGAGGAGGAGGTGTGATAGTGTAAGGGTGCTTTGCTGGTGACACTGTCAGTGATTTATTTAGAATTCAAGGCACACTTAACCAGCATGGCTACCACAGCCTTCTGCAGCAATATGCCATCCCATCTGGTTTGTGTTTATTGGGACTATCATTTGTTTTTCAACAGGACAATGACCCAACATACCTCCCAGCTGTGTAAGGGCTATTTGACCAAGGAGAGTGATGGAGTGCTGCATCAGATGACCTGGCCTCCACAATCACCCGACCTCAACCCAATTGACATGGTTTGGGATGAGTTAGACCGCAGAGTAAAGGAAAAGCAGCCAACAAGTGCTCAGCATATGTGGGAACTCCTTCAATACTGTTGAAAAAGCATTCCAGGTGAAGCTGGTTGAGAGCAAAACTGTCTTCAAGGCAACGGGTGACTATTTCGAAGAATCCAAATAATTTGTTTAACACGTTTTTGGTTTCAACATGATTCCATATGTGTTATTTCATAGTTTTGATGTCTACACTATTATTCTACAATGTAGAACATAGTAAAGATAAATAAAAACCCTTGAATGAGTAGGTATCCAAACTTTTGACTGGTACTGTAAAACTATAATGGTTGAAGGCCACTATTTTGACATATTCTAAATGAGACCTTCTTTTCTCGTTGTACGAAGATCACCACAACAACTTAATGGCTATACAGTATATTGACCACCTTAAAACTGATGAATGTCTCATTCACATAGCATAACACAACTCAGCAAGAAGCTCCCATGCATATATTGACAACTCCAAAACAATTAGTGTGTTTTGCTGTGTTCAAATTTCAAGCACCTGTTACTGTATCAATAATGTATTCAATCTCTTTGCTGCATTATGATGCCTACTGCTCCTCACCCAAATAGCCTAGTTTTTCACACTCCAATCTTTCTATATCATATGGCACTGCCTTTACACATCTCATCATGCATTGTGCAATAATATGTCAGGTGGTCCATTCATGCATGATCTTTCTGGACTAATCACGAGTTTGTAAATGTGCACTTTTATAACTGAGATGCATTGATGCAAAGTCATTCTGTAGGTGATTGCGTCCATAGCCCACACAAGGTGCAGCTGACATCTGGGAGTGGGTGCATAGGCCTATCTATAAAGTCCTGGCTGAATGGTCTACCGTTTAAATTGATCAAATGTAAGTTAAAAGTAGCCAGGCCCAGATCTAGCCTTAAGTCCTATCGTGATGCCTTATAAACGCTAAATAATATACCATTCATTGATGTATTGCCATATTTATATTGCAACATTGTTGATATTATAATCTCAATTGCTGATAGGCCTACATAATAACACATCAGCCTAGTGATAATGAAAGGGATGTTATGAAATGCCGGTGCATGTATAGGCAGGACCATCAATCGAGGGTAGAAAAAAACATCCTCGTGGACAACAACATTTGTGTCCTGCATCAATAACATATCAAATCAACGCCTTATTAATTCCATCACTGACCACATATTTATTACAAACACTGAACAAGTCAAATCAAAATAGGTTTGTTATTGTCACTGTCGCGTTCTAAGACTGAAAGAAACGCTATTAGTCGACGTCATTAACCTTAGAGCAGATCAATAATCATCACCCCATCCTTCAGCAGGTTCCCGCTGCATCAACATCACTGTTCCACCACACCGAGCAAACCTACCATTCCGTGCCAGCTGACGACGATCCTAGGCCGTTGAGAGTTCTGTTCAAAACATTCCGACGAGAGACATTTAGCGACTTAGCACGCAGAGAAAAATAAAAGTGAACATGGAGATAACTAGAAAAAATGCAGCGATGGAAGAAAAAAATAGCGGTATAGCCTAGAAATTACGATTGCAATGCTGAATCACTCCCTGTTTACCGTCTTGCAACCATTATGCTGCAAGATGCTGGCTGTACCATTGTGAACGTACCAGAAAGGAGGAGGGACAGAAAAAAGAACGGGGTTGCTATGGCAACCTAAGGGAGCACATGTGACGTCATACCCAAAGCATAGCTGGGCATGGATGGGAGGGGTGTGCATGAAGGAGAGAAGCTCGAGCGTCCCTCTCTCCGATCCTGCGACGTCCTGCCAGTGCGCACAAGATATGCGGGGAGGCGGGCAGGCGCGCTTAAGATTCCACCCTCTGGCCATATCATAGGCCTCACTCATTTATTCCACACACACACACACACACACACACACACACACACACACACACACACACACACAGCTTTCCCTTTTGAGTTTATAAACATTAAAGGATACATTGCACACACATAATAATTATTTCAAAGGAATAAATTTAATTCTCATTTACAGCAACAACCTGGGGAATAGTTACAGGGGAGAGGAATGAGCCAATTGGAAACTGAGGATGATTAGGTGGCAATGATGGTATGAGGGCCAGTTTGGGAATTTAGCCAGGACACTGGAGTTAAGACCCCTACTTTTACAATAAGTGCCATGGGATCTTTAGTGACCACAGAGAGTCAGGACACCCATTAAACGTCCCATCCAAAAGACAACACCCTACACTGGCACACGAGATATTCAATGGTAATGTAGCCTACTGTCTTCCCTCCAAATGAACATTGACCAGACACATCTCACTGAGATCCCTTGAACAAGCACACATTTGCAAATCTGATAGTAATTAGTCCCTATGACCTCTTTGTGTCTGTACAATTCACATGTCCCTGAAAGGTATTCCACACAAATGCAAGAAGGAAGTATGCCTCACTGAGCAAAATACACACCATCTCCACTATCACATCCTGCTTGCAATTATTTTTTTAAACCATTAGAGGGCAAATAGTGAGCTAGAAACAGGTGGCCGGGCCCAAACTGAGGAAGGAAGTCCTTGATGCTAAATTACTTCCTGACTGAATAGGATCAGAGTTCCAAAAAAACGAGTTGATGTGTTAGTGCTTATCGTTGCTATTTTTAACTGCTATGCTAAAATGGCTTTTGTTGATAATATAGATACTTCTGAGAGACATATAAGGATATGGGCATCACACAATAAAACTGGGGTCCCCAATTCAGCCATGGGCCAAATTTTCCTTGAGCGGATTATCTAGGGGCTGGAACATAGTTCAAAATAATTTGGACACTGCAAGAAACCGAAACTGATAAAGTATTATTTGCACTATAACGGTGACAAACAGTGCCTACAAACTGTTAGGGCCTACATAAAGCTGTCCCTCTAGCAGAGTCCCAACAGCAGTCCCAACACCTTACCACTGCTACACCTGGCTATCAGCGGAGCATTGCCTGCCTCATTTACTGCCTTTAAAAAAATCAGCATGACACATATATTCATTTCCACAAAGTTTGCTGCTTCAGTGTCTTTAGATATTTTTGTCAGATGTTACTATGGAATACTGAAGTATAATCACAAGCATTTAATACGTGTCAAAGGCTTTTATTGACAATTACATGAAGTTGATGCAAAGAGTCAATATTTGCAGTGTTGACCCTTCATTTTCAAGACCTCTGCAATCCGCCCTGGCATGCTGTCAATTAACTTCTGGGTAACATCCTGACTGATGGCCGCCCATTCTTGCATAATCAATGCTTGGAGTTTGTCAGAATTTGTGGGTTTTTGTTTGTCCACCCGCCTCTTGAGGATTGACCACAAGTTCTCAATGGGATTAAGGTCTGGGGAATTTCCTGGCCATGGACCCCAAGTATCGATATTTTGTTCCCCGAGCCACTTAGTTATCACTTTTGCCTTATGGCAAAGTGCTCCATCATGCTGGAAAAGGCATTGTTCGTCACCAAACTGTTCCTGGATGGTTGGGAGAAGTTGCTCTCGGAGGATGTGTTGGTACCATTCTTTATTCATGGCTGTGTTCTTAGGCAAAATTGTGAGTTAGCCCACTCCCTTGGCTGAGAAATAACCCCACACATGAATGGTGTACTTTACTGTTGGCATGACACAGGACTGATGGTAGCGCTCACCTTGTCTTTTTTCCAGATGCCCCAAACAATCGGAAAGGGGATTCATCAGAGAAAAGGACTTTACCCCAGTCCTCAGCAGTCCAATCCCTGTACCTTTTGCAGAATATCAGTCTGTCCCTGATGTTTTTCCTGGAGAGAAGTGGCTTATTTGCTGCCCTTCTTGACACCAGGCCATCCTTCAAAGTCTTCGCCTCACTGTGCGTGCAGATGCACTCACACCTGCCTGCTGCCATTCCTGACCAAGCTCTGTACTGGTGGTGCCCTGATCACGCAGCTGAATCAACTTTAGGAGACGGTCCTGGCACGTGCTGGACTTTCTTGGGCGCCCTGAAGCCTTCTTCACAACAATTGAGCCGCTCTCCTTGAAGTTCTTGATGATAAATGGTTGATTTAGATGCAATCTTACTGGCAGCAATATCCTTCCTGTGAAGCCCTTTTTGTGCAAAGCAATGATGACGGCACGTGTTTCCTTGCAGGCTACCATGATTGACAGAGGAAGAACAATGATTCTAAGCACCACCCTCCTTTTGAAGCTTCCAGTCTGTTATTCGAACTCAATCAGCATGGCAGAGTGATCTCCAGCCTTGTCCTCGTCAACACTCACACCTGTGTTAACGAGAGAATCACTGACATGATGTCAGCTGGTCCTTTTGTGGCAGAGCTGAAATGCAGTGGAAATTATTTTTTGGGATTCAGATCATTTGCATGGCAAAGAGGGACTTTGCAATTAATTGCAATTCGTCTGATCACTTTTCATAACATTCTGGAGTATATGCAAATTGCCATCATGAGGCAGCAGACTTTGTGAAAATTAATATTTGTGTCATTCTCAAAAATGTTGGCCACGACTGTATGCTACTTTTATTATTATCCTGTAAATTGTTCAGTGCCTATAATTTAGGCTGTATGTAGAATGGGGCATAAAGTAAATTACATCTACTAGATTATAGTGAAAAGGAAAACAGCATACAATTTTGGCCTGTGTATTCATTTGCCTATAACTAATCAGAATTCCATTATGTTTACATAAAAAAGAGAATACTTCAAAATGAGAAGATCCTGCCATGGAAAAGACGACTGGGTGGACAAAGTGAAAAGGAGGGGAAATAATTCACACCATGCAGCATGACACATTCACCCGCGGGGTCTTTGTAATGCAGGTTTGATAGTTATATTTTCAATAATGAATGGTTAGCTGTTATGTGACAATTAGGTCAAAAACTCTTTTATTTTTTGGTGTAGATGGCCAAGGAAGTTGCACAGAACTTTCCCAACATCTCCTCCAAAATTGATATAGAACCTTCACAAAAACACATGGAGCAACTGTGAAAAGATATGGCTGAGGATATACTAAAAATGTCTGTTATGTAATGACATTTAATTCTAAGTAAATGTTAATTCTTTATTTTCATGTAGTTGTGTGGGACAGCCATATGTTGGGACAGCCAAATTTGATCATATTACTCGTGCTAGCCTCCCTACACTGGCTTCCTGTTAATTCTTGTCAATAGGGGGGCGCTGTTTTCACTTTGGAAAAAATCGTGCCCAATTTAAACGGCCTCGTACTCTATTCTAGATCATACAATATGCATATTAATATTATTATTGGATAGAAAACACTCTCAAGTTTCTAAAACTGTTTGAATTATATCTGTGAGTAAAACAGAACTCCTTTGGCAGCAAACTTCCATACAGGAAGTGAAAAATCTGAAAACGAGGATCTGTTTCAGGGCCTGCCTATTCAACTGGCTTTTATTTATCGATATACATGCACTTCATACGCCTTCCACTAGATGTCAACAGGCAGTGGAAGGTGGAATGGGGTGTCTAGCTTGATCTGAGGTCGAACAAGAGCTTTTGGAGTGACAGGTCTGCCATTTTGTCAGTTTTCCAAGGCGCGCGAAGGAGCTCCACATTGTCTTCTGAAAAGCGTTCGGTTTACACGGCGAATATCTCCGGCTCTGATGTTATTTGATACATATTAGAAAAACATCATAAAGTAGGTTTTTTCAACCGAGTTTTATCAGTTTATTCAACGTTTATTGGGACTTTTGGGGTTTTCCGTTCTTTGCGCCAAGAGAGGATGGGAATGTTAGCAACCTTGGCTAGCATTGTGGCGCGAATTCGACAGAAGAAATGGACATTCTAAAACCAAACAACGATTTATTCTGGACCAAGGACTCCTTGCACAACATTCTGATGGAAGCTCAGCAAAAGTAAGAAAAAATGTATGATGTTATTTCGTATTTCTGTGGAATATGTAGAATCCAACAGGGCGGAGAATATGTGAGCGCTGTCTCACAATAATGTATTTTGTATGTTGTAGTAAAGTTATTTAAAAAAATGTAACACAGCGGTTGCATTAATTAAGAACCAGTGTATCTTTCATTTGCCATACAACAAGTATTTTTATGTAAAGTTTATGATGAGTTCTTTGGTCAGATTAGGTGAGTGTCCAAAATATCTCCGGACATTCTGGGAAAATGTTGCTACGTATTCACAATGTATAACCACGATTTGCAGCTCTAAATATGCACATTTTCGAACAAAACATAAATGTATTGTATAACTGGATGTTAAAAGACTGTCATCTGATGAAGTTGTCCAAAGGTTAGTAATTCATTTTATATTTATTGCTGGTTTTTGCGAAAGCTACCTTTGCGGTGAATAAATGCGGTTGTGTGTTTGGCTATTGTGGTAAGCTAATATATTTCTATATTGTGTTTTCGCTGTAAAACAAAAACAAAAATCGGAAATATTGGCTGGATTCACAAGATGTTTATCTTTCATTTGCTGTACACCATGTATTTTTCATAAATGTTTTATGATGAGTATTTATGTATTTCACATTGCTCTCTGTAATTATTCTGGCTGCTTTGATGCTATTTTTGATGGTGGCTGCAATGTAAACTATGATTTATACCTCAAATATGCACATTTTCGAACAAAACATACAAAACATACATATACAATACATGTATTGTATAACATGTTATAAGACTGTCATCTGATGAAGTTGTTTCTTGGTTAGTGACTAATTATATCTCTATTTTGTCGGTTTTGTGAAAGCTACCTATGCGGTGGAAACATGGTGAAAATATGCGGTTGTGTGTTTGGCTATTGTGGTTAGCTAATAGAAATACATATTGTGTTTTCGCTGTAAAACATTTTAAAAATCGGAAATGATACTGGATTCACAAGATGTTTATCTTTCATTTACTGTATTGGACTTGTGATTTCATGAGAATTATATTATATGATATCCCTGTCCCATTAGGCTAGGCTATGCTAGTCAGCTTTTTTGATGAGGAGGATCCCGGATCCGGGATGGGTATCACTGGGCAAGGGCTGATTTCAAGGTTTTACTGCTAACCTACAAAGCATTACATGGGCTTGCTCCTACCTATCTTTCCGATTTGGTCCTGCCGTACATACCTACACGTGTGCTACGGTCACAAGACGCAGGCCTCCTAATTGTCCCTAGAATTTCTAAGCAAACAGCTGGAGGCAGGGCTTTCTCCTATAGAGCTCCATTTTTATGGAATGGTCTGCCTACCTATGTGAGAGACGCAGACTCGGTCTCAACCTTTAAGTCTTTAATGAAGACTCATCTCTTCAGTGGGTCATATGATTGAGTGTAGTCTGGCCCAGGAGTGTGAAGGTGAACGGAAAGGCTCTGGAGCAACGAACCGCCCTTGCTGTCTCTGTTCCCCTCTCCACTGGGATTCTCTGCCTTTAACCCTATTACAGGGGCTGAGTCACTGGCTTACTGGTGCTCTTTCATGCCGTCCCTAGGAGGGGTGCGTCACTTGAGTGGGTTGAGTCACTGACGTGATCTTCCTGTATGGGTTGGCGCCCCCCCTTGGGTTGTGCCGTGGCGGAGATCTTTGTGGGCTATACTCGGCCTTGTCTCAGGATGGTAAGTTGGTGGTTGAAGATATCCCTCTAGTGGTGTGGGGGCTATGCTTTGGCAAAGTGGGTGGGGTTATATCCTTCCTGTTTGGCCCTTTCCGGGGGTATCATCGGATGGGGCCACAGTGTCTCCTGACCCCTCCTGTCTCAGCCTCCAGTATTTATGCTGCAGTAGTTTATGTGTTGGGGGGCTAGGGTCAGTTTGTTATATCTAGAGTACTTCTCCTGTCTTATCCGGTGTCCTGTGTGAATTTAAGTATGCTCTCTCTAATTCACTCTTTCTTTCTCTCTCTTGGAGGACCTGAGCCCTAGGACCATGCCTCAGGACTACCTGGCATGATGACACCTTGCTGTCCCCAGTCCACCTGGCCGTGCTGCTGTTCCAAGTTTCAACTGTTGTGCCTGCGGCTATGGAAACCTGACCTGTTCACCGGACGTGCTACCTGTCCCAGACCTGCTGTTTTCAACTCTCTAGAGACAGCATGATCGGCTATGAAAAGCGAACTGACATTTACTCCTGAGGTGCTGACTTGCTGCACCCTCGACAACTACTGTGATTATTATTATTTGACCATGCTGGTCATTTATGAACACTTGAACATCTTGGCCATGTTCTGTTATGATCTCCACCCGGCACAGCCAGAAGAGGACTGACCACCCCTCATAGCCTGGTTCCTCTCTAGGTTTCTTCCTAGGTTTTGGCCTTTCTAGGAAGTTTTTCCTAGCCACTGTGCTTCTACACCTGCATTGCTTCCTGTTTGGGGTTTTAGGCTGAGTTTCTGTACAGCACTTTGAGATATCAGCTGATGTAAGAAGGGCTATATAAATACATTTGATTTGATATGTTCAGTTCCTGCCTATGATTTCAGAGTTCAACAAAGCCAACAACTGCTTCATGTGTGCCACTGATAAAGAACCTGGATTTGGCCCAAAGACTGACTAGTAACTTTATTTAACATGTTTTGTTATGCTGGTGAATGAGGACCCAAAAGCGACGTAATAGAAACAGAGTCTTTATTCCAGTATTAAACAAACAATGATTCTCCTGGATATTATCAAAGGTAAATCCAAAACAGGAAACTGAAATCCTCTCGTCAGTAGAGAGGAACGACTGGAGACGCGACCACAGACTGCAGGTCGCTTCAGGAAGGCACAGGCCGTAGCTGACATAGACACCTGCTCACACGCAGCATCTGAAGAAGGCAAAAACACGACAGGGCGGAACAAGGACACAGAACAGCAAACATCAAACAAGAATCCGACAAGGACAGAAGCGGAAAACAGAGGAAGAAATAGGGACTCTAATCAGAGGGCAAAATAGGGGACAGGTGTGAAAGAGTAAATGAGGTCGTTAGGAGAATGAGAAACAGCTGGGAGCAGGAACGGAACGATAGAGAGAGAGAGCGAGAGAGGGAGAGAGGGAGGGGGAGAGAGAGGGATAGAAAGAGGGAAAGAACCTAATAAGACCAGCAGAGGGAAGCACAGGGACAAGACATGATGATCAAAGACAAAACATGACAGTACCCCCCCACTCACCGAGCGCCTCCTGGCGCACTCGAGGAGGAACCCTGGCGGCAACGAAGGAAATCATCAATCAACGAACGGTCCAGCACGTCCCGAGATGGAACCCAACTCCTCTCCTCAGGACCGTAACCCTCCCAATCCACTAAGTACTGGTGACCACGTCCCCGAGAACGCATGTCCATGATCCTCCGTACCTTGTAAATAGGTGCGCCCTCGACAAGGACGGGGGGGGGGGGGGGGGGGGGGGGGAGGGAAGACGAACGGGGGCGCGAAGAAAAGGCTTGACACAGGAGACATGGAAGACAGGGTGGACGCGACGAAGATGTCGCGGAAGAAGCAGTCGCACAGCGACAGGATTGACGACCTGAGAGACACGGAACGGACCAATGAACCGCGGAGTCAACTTGCGAGAAGCTGTCGTAAGGGGAAGGTTACGAGTGGAAAGCCACACTCTCTGACCGCGACAATACCTAGGACTCTTAATCCTACGTTTATTGGCGGCTCTCACAGTCTGCGCCCTGTAACGGCAAAGTGCAGACCTGACCCTCCTCCAGGTGCGCTCACAACGTTGGACAAAAGCCTGAGCGGAGGGAACGCTGGACTCGGCGAGCTGGGACGAGAACAGAGGAGGCTGGTACCCAAGACTACTCTGAAACGGAGATAGCCCGGTAGCAGACGAAGGAAGCGAGTTGTGAGCGTACTCAGCCCAGGGGAGCTGTTCTGCCCAAGACGCAGGGTTTCGAAACGAAAGGCTGCGTAATATGCGACCAATCGACTGATTGGCCCTTTCTGCTTGACCGTTAGACTGGGGATGAAACCCGGAAGAGAGACTGACGGAAGCACCAATCAAACGACAGAACTCCCTCCAAAACTGTGACGTGAATTGCGGACCTCTGTCTGAAACGGCGTCTAACGGGAGGCCATGAATTCTGAACACATTCTCAATGATGATTTGTGCCGTCTCCTTAGCGGAAGGAAGCTTAGCGAGGGGAATGAAATGTGCCGCCTTAGAGAACCTATCGATAACCGTAAGAATCACTGTCTTCCCCGCAGACGAAGGCAGACCGGTAATAAAGTCTAAGGCGATGTGAGACCATGGTCGAGAAGGAATGGGAAGCGGTCTGAGACGACCGGCAGGAGGAGAGTTACCTGACTTAGTCTGCGCGCAGTCCGAACAAGCAGCCACGAAACGGCGCGTGTCCCGCTCCTGAGTAGGCCACCAAAACCGCTGGCGAATAGAAGCAAGCGTACCCCGAACGCCGGGGTGGCCAGCTAACTTGGCAGAATGAGCCCACTGAAGAACAGCCAGACGAGTAGAGACAGGAACGAACAGAAGGTTACTAGGACAAGCGCGCGGCGACGCAGTGTGAGTGAGTGCTTGCTTTACCTGTCTCTCAATTCCCCAGACAGTCAACCCGACAACACGCCCTTCAGGGAGAATCCCCTCGGGGTCGGTAGAAGCCACAGAAGAACTAAAGAGACGAGATAAGGCATCAGGCTTGGTGTTCTTATTTCCCGGGCGATAGGAAATCACGAACTCGAAACGAGCGAAAAACAACGCCCAACGAGCTTGACGTGCATTAAGTCGTTTGGCAGAACGGATGTACTCAAGGTTCTTATGGTCAGTCCAAACGACAAAAGGGACGGTCGCCCCCTCCAACCACTGTCGCCATTCGCCTATGGCTAAGCGGATGGCGAGCAGTTCGCGGTTACCCACATCATAGTTGCGTTCCGATGGCGACAGGCGATGAGAAAAGTAAGCGCAAGGATGGACCTTATCGTCAGAATGGAAGCGCTGGGACAGAATGGCTCCCACGCCCACCTCTGAAGCGTCAACCTCTACAAGGAATTGTTTAGTGACGTCAGGAGTAACAAGGATAGGGGCGGATGTAAAACGCTTCTTGAGGAGATCAAAAGCTCCCTGGGCGGAACCGGACCACTTAAAGCAAGTCTTGACAGAAGTCAGAGCTGTGAGAGGGGCAGCCACTTGACCGAAATTACGAATGAAACGCCGATAGAAATTAGCGAAACCGAGAAAGCGCTGCAACTCGACACGTGACTTAGGAACGGGCCAATCGCTGACAGCCTGGACCTTAGCGGGATCCATCTGAATGCCTTCAGCGGAAATAACAGAACCGAGAAATGTGACAGAGGAGACATGAAAGGCGCACTTCTCAGCCTTCACGTAGAGACAATTCTCTAAAAGGCGCTGGAGTACACGTCGAACGTGCTGAACATGAATCTCGAGTGACGGTGAAAAAATCAGGATATCGTCAAGGTAAACGAAAACAAAGATGTTCAGCATGTCTCTCAGTACATCATTAACTAATGCCTGAAAGACAGCTGGAGCATTAGCGAGACCGAACGGCAGAACCCGGTATTCAAAATGCCCTAACGGAGTGTTAAACGCCGTTTTCCACTCGTCCCCCTCTCTGATGCGTACGAGATGGTAAGCGTTACGAAGGTCCAACTTAGTAAAGCACCTGGCTCCCTGCAGAATCTCGAAGGCTGACGACATAAGGGGAAGCGGATAACGATTCTTAACCGTTATGTCATTCAACCCTCGATAATCCACGCAGGGGCGCAGAGTACCGTCCTTCTTCTTAACAAAGAAAAACCCCGCTCCGGCGGGAGAGGAAGAAGGCACCACGGTACCGGCGTCGAGAGAAACAGACAGATAATCCTCGAGAGCCTTACGTTCGGGAGCCGACAGAGAGTATAGTCTACCCCGAGGGGGAGTGGTCCCCGGAAGGAGATCAATACAACAATCATACGACCGGTGAGGAGGAAGAGAGTTGGCTCTGGACCGACTGAAGACCGTGCGTAGATCATGATATTCCTCCGGCACTCCTGTCAAATCACCAGGTTCCTCCTGAGTAGAGGGGACAGAAGAAACAGGAGGGATAGCAGACATTAAACACTTCACATGACAAGAAACGTTCCAGGATAGGATAGAATTACTAGACCAATTAATAGAAGGATTATGACATACTAGCCAGGGATGACCCAAAACAACAGGTGTAAAAGGTGAACGAAAAATCAAAAAGGAAATGGTCTCACTGTGGTTACCAGATACTGTGAGGGTTAAAGGTAGTGTCTCACATCTGATACTGGGGAGAAGACTACCATCTAAGGCGAACATGGGCGTGGGCTTCCCTAACTGTCTGAGAGGAATGTCATGTTTCCGAGCCCATGCTTCGTCCATAAAACAACCCTCAGCCCCAGAGTCTATCAAAGCACTGCAGGAAGCAGCCGAACCGGTCCAGCGTAGATGGACCGACAAGGTAGTACAGGATCTTGATGGAGAGACTTGAGTAGTAGCGCTCACCAGTAGCCCTCCGCTTACTGATGAGCTCTGGCTTTTACTGGACATGACATGACAAAATGTCCAGCAGAACCGCAATAGAGGCAAAGGCGGTTGGTGATTCTCCGTTCCCTCTCCTTAGTCGAGATGCGAATACCTCCCAGCTGCATGGGCTCCGTCTCTGAGCCGGTGGGAGGAGATGGTTGAGATGCGGAGAGGGGAAGCACCGTTAACGCGAGCTCTCTTCCACGAGCTCGGTGACGAAGATCTATCCGTCGTTCTATGCGGATGGCGAGTGCAATCAAAGAGTCCACGCTGGAAGGAACCTCCCGGGAGAGAATCTCATCCTTAACCTCAGCGTGAAGTCCCTCCAGAAAACGAGCGAGCAACGCCGGCTCGTTCCAGTCACTGGAGGCAGCAAGAGTGCGAAACTCTATAGAGTAATCCGTTATGGATCGATCACCTTGACATAGGGAAGCCAGGGCCCTGGAAGCCTCCTTCCCAAAAACTGAACGATCAAAAACCCGTATCATCTCCTCTTTAAAGTTCTGATAATCGTTAGAACACTCAGCCCTTGCCTCCCAGATAGCTGTGCCCCACTCCCGAGCCCGACCAGTAAGGAGTGATATGACGTAAGCGATCCGAGCTCTCTCTCTTGAGTACGTGTTGGGCTGGAGAGAGAACACAATATCACACTGGGTGAGAAAGGAGCGACACTCAGTGGGCTGCCCAGAGTAACATGGTGGGTTATTAACCCTAGGTTCCGGAGACTCGGAAGACCAGGAAGTAGCTGGTGGCACGAGACGAAGACTCTGAAACTGTCCAGAGAGATCGGAGACCTGAGCGGCCAGGGTCTCAACGGCATGACGAGCAGCAAACAATTCCTGCTCGTGTCTGCCGAGCATTGCTCCCTGGAACTCGACGGCAGTGTTGAGAGAATCCATAGTCGCTGGGTCCATACTGGTCGGATTCTTCTGTTATGCTGGTGAATGAGGACCCAAAAGCGACGTAATAGAAACAGAGTCTTTATTCCAGTATTAAACAAACAATGATTCTCCTGGATATTATCAAAGGTAAATCCAAAACAGGAAACTGAAATCCTCTCGTCAGTAGAGAGGAACGACTGGAGACGCGACCACAGACTGCAGGTCGCTTCAGGAAGGCACAGGCCGTAGCTGACATAGACACCTGCTCACACGCAGCATCTGAAGAAGGCAAAAACACGACAGGGCGGAACAAGGACACAGAACAGCAAACATCAAACAAGAATCCGACAAGGACAGAAGCGGAAAACAGAGGAAGAAATAGGGACTCTAATCAGAGGGCAAAATAGGGGACAGGTGTGAAAGAGTAAATGAGGTCGTTAGGAGAATGAGAAACAGCTGGGAGCAGGAACGGAACGATAGAGAGAGAGAGCGAGAGAGGGAGAGAGGGAGGGGGAGAGAGAGGGATAGAAAGAGGGAAAGAACCTAATAAGACCAGCAGAGGGAAGCACAGGGACAAGACATGATGATCAAAGACAAAACATGACATGTTTATAATCTTTTGACAACAAGGATGGCTAATTCGTCATACTGCATTGATATTTGATATTTGATATTATTTATAACGTGTTACGCTTTGTTTTGTTTTAGATTAAATGTTTTGCATGCCAATGTGAGTTCTATGTGCTGTGCCTAGGAATGAAGACAAAAGAGTTCAACAGAGTAAAGAACACAAACTGGAAGTGCTGTCTTTGTTGTTGAAAATGTATGCATCCACACCGAAGAGGCTCTGAAATGTACATCAACCAGGGATAAAGAGAAAGTTAACACTGAAATGTTTTGTATTTATTTGAAGTAAATTGTCAGATGAAAATTAACAAACTAAAGGGTGTGCAATGTGTAGGCCCACTGAGTGGACATTCTGAACCTTGTTTGAAGTCAGTAGGTCACATGACCAAAGAGGTATTGAAATTTTACATTCAGAAAAATGTATGTAAAATCTTGTAAGATGAAAATGGACTAACTAAAGGGTGTGCAATGTGTAGGCCCACTGAGTGGACATTCTGAACCTTGTTTGAAGTCATTAGGTCACATGACCAAGGAGCGATTGAAATTCAAATGTTTAAAAAAAAGTGTGTACTTTGTTTACTAACTAATTCAACTAGGAATACAAAATGCTGCAAACATTTCCACATGTTTATTAGCTTTAGAAAGCGAATTAATGTCCAAATCGTGAAAATAACACCTGTGCAATGTTGTGCGCAATTTTTCCAACATCATGACACTTATTGGAGACTGTGGCTCAAGTGGTGTGAAAGCTATTGAGGTTTGAAAGAGTGAATATTGTCGAATATCCAACTTGAAACTGTCTTTACCTCAGGTTGTTGGTCAATGTGCGAATCACTCTTCCTAGCGCACAGTGATAGATAGTGCGCAGTTTGACTAGGCTACTGATATTGGCTGGGCTTGTTCGGCATGCAAAATGACTTGCAGATCAATGACGCAACGCAGTTACATTCTTAGTTTTGACAGTGAAGGAGAGGACACATCAGTTCTCAAAACATATGAGGTATTTTCAGAAGGTAGAAAGAAAGTGAACTGACGATTCGTAACGTTTGAATCAATTATATGACCAATGTATGCTACATTTTGATCAATTTGTGGTCTCTCGGACCGATGCACTTGTATCTTAAAAGCATTTGAACCAGGGACCGATGTGTATAGGTACATCATTACACCCCTAGTACCATACCGGTTCACTTTTTATGTGTTCGGTTCTGTTTCGATTTAGCACACTTTGGGTTAGCTGTGTGGATCAACTGTTTTGAGGTCTCCAAGACAGCTGCTTCATCCAATAGAAAATGTGTGAGCAGAACTGAAAAAGCGTGTGCGAGCAAGGAGGGCTACAAACCTGACTCAGTTACACCAGCTCTGTCAGGAGGAATGGGCCAAAATTCACCCAACTTATTGTGGGAAGTTTGTGGAAGTCTACCCGAAACGTTTTACCCAAGTTAAACAATTTAAAGGCAATGCTACCAAATACTAATTGAGTGTACGTAAACTTCTGACCCACTGGGAATGTGATGAAAGAAATGAAAGCTTAAATCATTCTCTACTATTATTCTGACATTTCACAATCTTAATAAAATAAAGTGGTGACTCTAACTGACCTAAAACAAGGAATTTTTACTAG
Source organism: Salvelinus namaycush (assembly GCF_016432855.1). Classification (NCBI taxonomy): domain Eukaryota; kingdom Metazoa; phylum Chordata; class Actinopteri; order Salmoniformes; family Salmonidae; genus Salvelinus; species Salvelinus namaycush. The sequence continues at coordinate 47,932,639 of NC_052337.1, forward strand.
GATTAAATGTCAGGAATTGTGAAAAACTGAGTTTAAATGTATTTGGCTAAGGTGTATGTAAACATCCGACTTCAACTGTACATAATACAATGTTAAAAAACAATACAATACAAAATGCATATCAATTTCTCTCTTCACAGTCCCTTTTATCAGTTTTTTTATCTGGTTTTATTGCTAGCTTGAGTTACCTGGGAAGGCATTTAGTTTTGATGCTTCTACTGTGAAGGATGGGGGAAGGAGAGCTGATTGAGTCAGGGGTCTGCCAGAGTGGCATGAGCTGATCACGCGTGCTCACGTGAGAGCGACCTGCGTTCCATTGCAATTGTAAAGACAAATGAATTCTCCGGTTGGAACATTATTGAAGATTTATGTTAAAAACATCCTAAAGATTGATTCTATAGATCGTTTGACATGTTTCTACGAACTGTAATATAACTTTTTGAACTTTTCGTCTGAAACTTCGCCTGGACTTGAGTCGTGAGTTTGGATTTGTGAACTTAACACGCGAACAAAAAGGAGGTATTTGGATATAAATGATGGACTTTAGCGAACAAAACAAACATTTATTGTGGAACTGGGATTCCTGGGAGTGCATTCTCATGAAGATCAAAGGTAAGTGAATATTTATAATGCTATTTCTGACTTCTGTTGACTCCACAACATGGCGGGTATCTGTATGGCTTGTTTTGGTCTCTGAGCGCTGTACTCAGATTATTGCATGGTGTGCTTTTTCGGTAAAGCTTTTTTGAAATCTGACACAGCGGTTGCATTAAGGAGAAGGTTATCTAAAGTTCCATGCATAACACTTGTATTTTCATCAACATTTATGATGAGTATTTCTGTAAATTGATGTGGCTCTGCAAAATCACCGGATGTTTTGGAAGCAAAACATTACTGAACATAACGCGCCAATGTAAACTGAGATTTTTGGATATAAATATGAACTTTATCGAACAAAACATACATGTATTGTGTAACATGAAGTCCTATGAGTGTCATCTGATGAAGATCATCAAAGGTTAGTGATTCATTTTATCTCTATTTCTGCTTTTTGTGACTCCTCTCTTTGGCTGGAAAAATGGCTGTTTTTCTGTGACTAGGTACTGACCTAACAATCATTTGGTGTGCTTTCGTCGGAAAGCCTTTTAGAAATCGACACTGTGGTGTGATTAACAACAAGTTTATCTTTAAAATGGTGTGAAATACTTGTATGTTTGAGGAATTTTAATAATGAGATTTCTGTTGTTTGAATTTGGTGCCCTGCACTTTCACTGGCTGTTGTCAAATCGATCCCGTTAACGGGATCTTAGCCGATCTCAGCCATAAGAGGTTATTAATTGCTGTGATAGGAGAAAACTGAGGATAGATGAACAACATTGAAGTTACTCCGCAATACTAACTTAATGGACAGTGTGAAAAGAAGGAAGCCTGTTCAGAATAAAAATATTACAAAACATGCATACAGCTAAAAATTTTGCAAAGCAATTTACTTTTTGTCCTGAACATAAAGTGTTGTGTTTGGGGCAAACCAATACATTACTGAGTACTACTCCCCATATTTTCAAGCATAGTGGTTATTTTCAAGCATCACGTCATGTGTATGCTTGTAATCGTTATTATGGACTATAATGTTTTTCAGGATAAAAATAAATTGAATGGAGCTAGGCAGGCAAAATCCTAGAGGAAAACCTGCTACAGTCTGCTTTCCACCAGACACTGGGATATGAATTCGCCTTTCAAAAGGACAATAACCAAAAACACAAGGCCAAATCTACACAAGTTGCTTACCAAGAAGACAGTGAATGTTCCAGAGTGGCCGAGTTACAGTTTTGACTTCAATCTATTTGAAAATCTATAGCAAGGCCTGAAAATGGTTGTCTAGAAATGATCAGCAACTAATTTGACAGAGCTTGAAGAATTGAGAAAATAATGTTTAAATATTGTACAATCCAGGTGTGGAAAGCTTAGAGACTGACCCAGAAAGACTACCAGGTGTATTCGCTGCCAAAGGTGCATCTACAAAGTGTTGGCTCAGTGGTGTGAATACTTATGTAAAGGAGATTTCTGTATTTAACATAAACACTAAAAACATGTTTTCACTTTGTCATTATGGAGTATTGTGTGTAGATGGGTATGGTTTTGTTTATTTTTTTTAATAAATTTTGAATTCAGGCTGTAACAACAAAATGTGGAATAAGTCAATGGGTATAAATACATTCTGAAGGCATTTCAAAGCTCACTAGATTAAATTACACAATTTTAAAGCCCATTTTATAAAGCATTAGAAACTACTATAATGATGTACAGTATGTCCATATTTAGTATCTTTGAAGAGATGGCGATTGTGTCTAAATAAGCGTTTGGTAGTCTAAATTCAGTGTTACTGTCTTTAACTGCCATTTCCCGAAAGTCAGACTCTTCCGACACACCACCTACACTAAACAAAAATATAAACACAACATGTAAAGTGTTGGTATCATGTTTCATGAGCTGAAATAAAATAACAGAAATGTTCAAAAAAAGCTTTTCTCACTCAAATGTGCGCACAAATTTGTTTATATCCCTGTTAGTTAGCATTTATCCTTTTCCAAGATAATCCATGTATCTCAGTGCTTGAGGCGTCACCAGAAACAGCCTGGTTCGATGTGTTTGGGAGTCCCATAGGGCAGCGCAGAATTGGTCCAGTGTCATCCGAGTTTAGCCGTTGTAGGCTGTCATTTTAAATAAGAACACATTCTTATTAACTGACTTGCCTAGTTAAATAAAGGTTAAATTAAAAATTAAAAAAGAAAGTGTCACACTGCATGTGGCAAATGGGTATCACACCAGATACGGACTGGTTTTCTGATCCACGCCCCTACCTTTAAAAAAAAAAACAATGTGTATTCCCAGTCATGGAAAATCCATATATTAGGGCCTAATGAATTTATTTAAATTGAGTGATTTCCTTATATGAACTGTAACAAAGTAACATTTTTTAAACTGTTGCATGTTGCGTTTTATTTTTGTTCAGTATACATATCTACCTCAATTTCCTCGTACCCCTCCACATCGACTCAGTACTGGTAACCCATGTAAATAGCCAAGCTACCATTGCTCATTGTGTATTTCTTACTCATGTTACAATTTTTATTTATTACTAGTATATTTTTGGGAAGGGCCTGTAAGTAAGCATTTCACTGAATCTACACCTGTTGTTTACGAAGCATGTGACAATTAAAATTGTATTTTATTTGAACTGCTTATAAGCATTAGTAAACACTCCCGCTAATAGGTCAAGTTTATCTACATGAAAATAAAGTTATTAAAATAAAGAAATTAATGTAGGCCTATTTATTAAACATGTTTGAAGGTTTTTATTGTCATGGCGGTCTTCATCCATACCTGTCAGTTACTACACGTTTATTCAATTACCATCACAGTACTAGCTGGCATGTGTGTGAGACCGTGTGCAAAAAGGAGAATGTACAAAATGGCAAAGGAAAATAAATAAACAGAAATATAGGCCTTGGTTTTATTTAGTTTGGTGTTTTCCACTGGTTAACCTTATCGCAATAGATTTCAAATGTTGCTGCGATGATTTATTGCACCTAACCGATACAGGCCACAATCAACAGCCTGATCAACTATGTGTCGCGCTGCATGAGGCAAATGGTGGTCACACCATATACTGACAGGTTCTGATCCATAGCCCCTAACTTAAAAAAAAATATATATATATATATTTGTGACCAACAGATGAATATCTGTATTCCAGTCATGTGAAATCCATAGATTAGTGCCTAATTTAATTATTTCAATTGACTGATTTCCTGTAACGAAGTAAAATTGTTTAAATTCACCACGTTGCGTTTATATTTTTGTTCAATGTAATTTCTTACCTTCAGAAGTATCTGTATTCACCACATGTTGTGTGGTTATGCTTAGATATATTCTCAAAACCTGTCAAGAGGGAATTGTTGATATGTTGTACATTTTTTATTCTAGGTAATTTTCTTCTGAAAAATGCACCAAAAACATTTTATTTTATAGGTTTAAAAAAAAGCATTTATCCACAATCTGATCTGGACAATATAATCCTGGGAGTGTCTTAACAAAATTTAACCAACATCTTTAGGCCGACTATATCTAGTGTCCGGAAAAATGAATTTCTGCAATATGCAAATACGGTGCTTTTGGAAAGTACTCTGACACCTAGACTTTTTCCACATTTTGTTACGTTATAGCCTAATTTTAAAATGGATTAAATAAATAAAAATCCTCAGCAATCTACACACAATAACCCATAATTGTAACGGCAGTCTAAGTCGTCCTCCTCCTCAGACGAGGAGAGGTGAGAAGGATCTGAGGACCAATGTGCAGCGTGGTAATTTTCCATTATTTAATAAAAACAAAACAAGACACTATACAAAATGACAAAACAAACTAACCGTCACAGTCCTAGCTGGTGCAGACAAAACACAAAGACAGGAAACAACCACCCACAATCCCCAACACAAAACAAGCCACCTATATATGATTCTCAATCAGGGACAACGATTGACAGCTGTCTCTGATTGAGAACCATATTAGGCTGGACACAGAAACAGACTAACTAGACACACAACATAGAATTCCCACCCAGCTCACGTCCTGACCAACACTAAACAAGCAAAACACATAAGAACTCTGGTCAGGACGTTACAGTACCCCCCCTCCTGAGGTGCGGACTCCGAACGCACCCCTAAAACTCAAGAGGAGGGTCTGGGTGGGCATCTGTCCGCGGTGGCGGCTCCGGCGCAGGACGAGGACACCACTCCACCACTGTCTTTGTCCCCCTCCTTAGCGTCCTTTGAGTGGCGACCCTCGCCCACGACCTTGGCCTAAGAATCCTCCCCAAGGCCCCCACATGATTTAGGAGGTAGCTCAGGACAGAGAGGTAGCTCAGGACAGAGAGGTAGCTCAGGACAGAGAGGTAGCTCAGGACAGAGGGGCAACTCCGGACAGAGAGGCAGCTCCGGACTGAATGGCAGCTCCGGACTGAATGGCAGCTCCGGACTGAATGGCAGCTCCGGACTGGGTGGCAGCTCCGGACTGAGTGGCAGCTCCGGACTGAGTGGCAGCTCCGGACTGAGTGGCAGCTCCGGACTGAGTGGCAGCTCATGACTGTAGGGCAGCTCATGACTGTAGGGCAGCTCATGACTGTAGGGCAGCTCATGACTGTAGGGCAGCTCATGACTGGAAGGCAGCTCATGACTGGAAGGCAGCTCATGACTGGAAGGCAGCTCATGACTGGAGGGCAGCTCATGACTGGCGGGCAGCTCATGACTGGCGGGCAGCTCATGACTGGCGGGCAGCTCATGACTGGCGGGCAGCTCATGACTGGAGGGCAGCTCTTGACTGGCTGGCGGCTCCGGCAGCTCCTGACTGGCTGGCGGCTCTGGCAGCTCCTGACTGGCTGGCGGCTCTGGCAGCTCCTGACTGGCTGGCGGCTCTGGCAGCTCCTGACTGGCTGGCGGCTCTGGCAGCTCCTGACTGGCTGGCGGCTCTGGCAGCTCCTGACTGGCTGGCGGCTCTGGCAGCTCCTGACTGACGGACGGCTCTGGCGGCTCCTGACTGATGGACGGCTCTAGCGGCTCCTGACTGGCGGACAGCTCTAATGGCTCGGGACAGACGGGCGGCTCTGAAGGCTCGTGGCAGACGGATGGCTCAGATGGCGCTGGGCAGACGGATGGCTCAGATGGCGCTGGGCAGACGGATGGCTCAGATGGCGCTGGGCAGACGGATGGCTCAGATGGCGCTGGGCAGGCGGATGGCTCAGATGGCGCTGGGCAGACGGATGGCTCAGATGGCGCTGGGCAGACGGATGGCTCAGATGGCGCTGGGCAGACGGATGGCTCAGATGGCGCTGGGCAGACGGATGGCTCAGACGGCGCTGGGCAGACGGATGGCTCAGACGGCGCTGGGCAGACGGATGGCTCAGATGGTGCTGGGCAGGCAGGCAGCTCAGACGGCGCTGGGCAGACGAGCAGTGCAGGCAGCTCAGACGGCGCTGGGCAGACGAGCAGTGCAGGCGGCGTTGGGCAGACGGACGACTCTGACCTGCTGAGGCGCACAGTAGGCCTGGTGCGTGGTGCCGGAACTGGTGGTACCGGACTGGAGACACGCACCTTAAGGCTAGTGCGGGGAGCAGGAACAGGGCACACTGAATTCTCAAAGCGCACTATAGGCCTGGTGCGTAGTACCGGCACTGGTGGTACCGGGCTGAGGGCACGCACCTCAGGGCGAGTGTGGGGAGAAGGAACAGTGCGTACAGGGCTCTGGAGACGCACAGGAGGCTTGGTGCGTGGTGCCGTAACTGGAGGCACTGGGCTGGAGACACGCACCACAGGGAGAGTGCGTGGAGGAGGAACAGGGCTCTGTAGACGCACTGGAAGCCTGGTGCGTGGTGTAGGCACTGGTGGTACTGGGCTGGGGCGGGAAGGTGGCACCGGATATACCGGACCGTGCAGGCGTACTGGCTCCCTTGAGCACCGAGCCTGCCCAACCTTACCTGGTTGAATGCTCCCCGTAGCCCGTCCAGTGCTGGGTGGTGGAATAACCCGCACTGGGCTGTGTTGGCGAACCGGGGACACCATGCGTAAGGTTGGTGCCATGTACACCGGCCCGAGGAGACGTACTGGAGGCCAGATATGTAGAGCCGGCTTCATGGCACTTGGCTTAATGCTCAATCTAGCCCGGCCAGTGCAGGGAGGTGGAATAACCCGCACCGGGCTATGCACACGTACAGGAGACACCGTGCGCTCTTCCGCATAACACGGTGTCTGCCCGTACTCCCGCTCTTCACGGTAAGCATGGGAAGTGGGCGCAGGTCTCCTACCTGCCTTCGCCACACTACCCTTTAGCCCCCCCCCCCCCCCCCCCCCAAGAAATTTTTGGGGTTTCTTCACGGGCTTCCAGCCACGCTTCCGTGCTGCCTCCTCATACCACCGCTCCTGGGCTTTAGCTGCCTCCATCTCCTCCCGAGAGCGGCGATTCTCTCCAACCTTAGCCCAGGGTCCTTTACCCTCCAAAATTTCCTCCCATGTCCAGGAGTCCTGTGTAGTTGGCCGCTGCTGCTGCTGTCGCTGCCCGTATTCACGCTGCTTGGTCCGAGTTTGGTGGGTGGTTCTGTAACGGCAGTCTAAGTCGTCCTCCTCCTCAGACGAGGAGAGGCGAGAAGGATCTGAGGACCAATGTGCAGCGTGGTAATTTTCCATTATTTAATAAACACAAAACAAGACACTATACAAAATGACAAAACAAACTAACCGTCACAGTCCTAGCTGGTGCAGACAAAACACAAAGACAGGAAACAACCACCCACAATCCCCAACACAAAACAAGCCACCTATATATGATTCTCAATCAGGGACAACGATTGACAGCTGTCTCTGATTGAGAACCATATTAGGCTGGACACAGAAACAGACTAACTAGACACACAACATAGAATTCCCACCCAGCTCACGTCCTGACCAACACTAAACAAGCAAAACACATAAGAACTCTGGTCAGGACGTTACAATAATGACAAAGCAAAAACAGATGTAGAAATGTTAACTAATTCTACAACCCTCACAAGTGTCACAGGACTCAGGGGTTAAATGTGTAAAAAAATTTAAAATAATGTTAACACATACCTATATATACAGTGCATTCTGAAAGTATTCAGACCCCTTGACTTTTTCCACATTTTGTTACGTTACAGCCTTTTTCAAAAATGTATTAAATTGTTTTCCCACACTCAATCTACACACAATCCCCATAATGACAAAGCAAAAACAGGGTTTCATAAATGTTTGCAAAAGGAAAAAAAAAAGAAAAAAAAGAAACATCACATTTACATAAGTATTCAGACCATTTACTCAGTACTTTGTTGAAGAACCTTAGGTGGTGATTACAGCCTCAAGTCTTCTTGGGTATGACTTTACAAGTTTGGCACACCTGTATTTGGAGAGTTTATCCCATTCTTCTCTGCAGATCCTCTCAAGCTCTGTCAGGTTGGATGGGGAGTGTCGCTGCAGAGCTATTTTTAGGTCTCTCCAGAGATGTTCGATCCGGTTTATGTCCGGGCTCTGGCTGGGACACTCAAGTACATTCAGAGACTTGTCCTGAAGCCAGTAATGTGTTATCTTGGCTGTGTTCTTAGGATCGTTGTCCTGTTGGAAGGTGCACCTTCACCCCCAGTCATAGGTCCTGAGCAGGTTTTCATCAAGGATCCTGCTGTACTTTGCTCCGTTCATCTTTAACTCAATCCTGACTAGACTCCCAGTCCCTGCCGCTGAAAAATATCCCCACAGCATGATGCTGCCACCACCATGCTTCATCGCAGGGATGGTTCAAGGTTTGCTCTAGACATGACACTTGGCATTTAGGCAAAATAGTTCAATCTTGGTTTCATCAGACCAGAGAATCTTGTTTCTTGATCTTGAGTCTTTAGTTGCCTTTTGGCAAACTCCAAGCCTGCTGTCATGCACCTTTTTCTGAAGACCTCATGGCTTGGTTTTTGCTCTGAAATCCACTGTTAACTGTGAGACATTATATAGACCGGTGTGTGCCTTTCCAAATCATGTACAATCAATTGCATTTACCATAGGTGGCCTCCAATCAAGTTGTAGAAACGTTTCAAGGATGATCAATGGAAACAGGATGCACCTGAGCTCAATTTGGAGTCTCATAGCAAAATGTCTGAAAACTTATGTAAATAAGGTACTTGTTTTTACTTTTAATAAATGTTTCTAAAAACCTGCTTTCACTTTGTCATTATGAGGTAGTGTGTAGATCAGGAAAATTGTTATTAATCCATTTTAGATTAAGGCTGTAACGAAATGTGGAAAAAGGGAATGATTCTGAATACTTTCCGAATGCACTATATGCTTATTTTAATACAGAAAAAACAAACTTAAAGATAACAAAAACTATTTAGTCCACTCAATGTGTTTAAATATCATGTGGCTGTCCATGGTACTGATTTCTGTCTGTGTGTATGTGTACGCGCGCAAGTAAAACAAGAACTGTTGACTCACCCTACTTAAGACTAGTTGAACGCCAATGCCATCCTCCCCTCTCATGTTGGCAAAACGGTCTATGGAACTGTCATACATGTAACGCTTGTCGTGGTTGGAAGAAGGTGAGGACCAAAAAGCAGTGTGGTAAGTGTCCATAATGATATATTTAATAAATCAAACAGAACACTGAACGAAATAACAAAAGTACAAACAACCCGAAACAGTCCCGTATGGTGAAAACACTAACACAGGATACAACCACCCACAAAACACAAAGGAAAACAGGCTACCTAAATATGGATCCCAATGACACCTGCCTCTGATTGGGAGCCGGAGTCCGCACCTTTGGGGGGGGGGTACTGTCACGCCCTGACCATAGATTGCTTTGTATGTTTGTATGTTTTGTTTGGTCAGGGTGTGATGTGGGTGGGAATTCTATGTTGTATGTCTAGGTTGTCTATTTCTGTGTTTGGCCTAGTATGGCTCCCAATCAGAGGCAGGTGTCAGTCGTTGTCTCTGATTGGGAGCCATATTTATGTAGCTTGTTTTCCTTTGTGTTTTGTGGGTGGTTGTTTCCTGTGTCTGTGTTATTCACCATACGGGACTGTTTCGTTTTCGTTTTGTATTTCACGTTGTTATTTTGGTATTTCTTAGTGTTCAGTTAATAAACCGAATATGGACACTTACTACGCTGCGTATTGGTCCGACATCTCTTCTCATTCCAACGACGAGCGTTACAATACAGTACACTTTTAGTTTTTGTTGTCATAGGCTACCTAGCTAAAATGCTTGCTAGCCTAACTTCCTCGCATGGACAACAATTTTTTTTATTTTTTTATTTCACCTTTATTTAACCAGGTAGGCTAGTTGAGAACAAGTTCTCATTTGCAACTGCGACTTGCCAAGATAAAGCATAGCAATTCGACACATACAACACAGAATTACACATGGAATAAACAAAACATACAGTCAATAATACAGTAGAAAAATAAGTCTATATACAATGTGAGCAAATGAGGTGAGATAAGGGAGGTAAAGGTAAATAAAGGCCATGATGGCGAGGTAAATATAATATAGCAAGTAAAACACTGGAATGGTAGATTTGCAGTGGAAGAATGTGCAAAGTAGAAATATAAATAATGGGGTGCAAAGGAGCAAAATAAATAAATACAGTAGGGGAAGATGTAGTTGTTTGGCCTAAATTATAGATGGGCTATGTACAGGTGCGGTAATCTGTGAGCTGCTCTGTTTAACGGCTGTCTTCCTCCTCCTCCTCACAGGAGGGAGACTCAGGCGGCTCAGGACAGCGGGAGCACCTGGAGGAAGGAAACGGAGAGACAGCCTTGTGCGTGGGGCTGCCACTGGAGGTCTGGTACGTGGAGGAGGCACCGGATAGACCGGACCGTGGAGGCTCACTGGAGGTCTCGAGCACTGAGCCTGCTCAACCCTACCTGGCTGAATGCTCCCCGTAGCCAGGCCAGTGCGGCGAGGTGGAATAGCCAGCACTGGGCTGTGCTGGCGAACCGGGGACACCATGCGTAGGGCTGGTGCCATGTACCCCGGCCCGAGGAGACGCACTGGAGACCAGATGCGCTGAGCAGGCTTCGTGGCACCTGGCTCGATGCCCACTCTAGCCCGGCCGATACGAGGCGCTGCTATGTACCACACCGGGCTCTGCCTGCGCACCGGGGACACCGTGCGCCTCACGGCACCTGCCCGGTCCCTCTCTCTCCACGGTAAGCAAGGGGAGTTGGCGCAGGTCTCCTACCTGACTTCGCCACACTCCCCGTGTGCCCCCCACAAGAAATGTTTGGGGCTGCCTCTCGGGCTTCCTGCCGCGCTGCCTTGCTGCCTCCTCATACCGCCGCCTCTCCGCTTTCGCTGCCTCCAGCTCAGCCTTGGGGCGGCGATATTCTCCAGCCTGTGCCCAGGGTCCTTCTCCGTCCAGAATCTCCTCCCAAGTCCAGGAGTCCTGCGATCGCTGCTGCTGCCCGTTACCACGCTGCTTGGTCCTTTGTTGGTGGGTGTTTCTGTAATGGCTGTCTTCCTACTCCTCAGATGAGGAGGAGTAGTAAGGATCGTAGGACCAATGCGCAGCGTGGTACGTGTTCATGCTCTTTATTAAAACAATCGAACACTGCAACAAAACAGTAAACGACACGTGAAATAATCAACCGAAACAGTTCCGTGTGGAACACACAGACACAGAAAATAAACACCCACGAAACACAGGTGGAAAAAGGTTACCTAAGTATGATTCTCAATCAGAGACAACTAACGACACCTGCCTCTGATTGAGAATCATACTAGGCCAAACGCAAAAACCAACATAGAAAAACGAACATAAATAACCCACCCAACTCACGCCCTGACCATACTAAAACAAAGAAATAACAAAAGAACTAAGGTCAGAACGTGACACTCTGACAGCTGGTGCTTAAAGCTAGTGAGGGAGATAAGTGTTTCCAGCTTCAGAGATTTTTGCAGTTGGTTCCAGTCATTGGCAGCAGAGAACTGGAAGGAAAGACGACCAAAGGAGAAATTGGCTTTGGGGGTGACCAGTGAGATATACCTGCTGGAGAGCGTGCTACGAGTGGGTGCTGCTATGGTGACCAGTGAGCAGAGATAAGGCGGGGCAGGGGCCTCCCGGGTGGCGCAGTGGTCTAGGGCACTGCATCGCAGCGCTAGCTGTGCCACCAGAGACTCTGGGTTTGCGCCCAGGCTCTGTCGCAGCCGGCCGCGACCGGGAGGTCCGTGGGGCGACGCACAATTGGCCTAGCGTCGTCCGGGTTAGGGAGGGTTTGGCCAGTAGGGATATCCTTGTCTCATCACGCACCAGCGACTCCTGTGGCGGGCCGGGCACAGTGCACGCTAACCAAGGTCGCCAGGTGCACGGTGTTTCCTCCAACACATTGGTGCGGCTGGCTTCCGGGTTGGATGTGCGCTGTGTTAAGAAGCAGTGCGGCTAGGTTGGGTTGTGTTTCGGAGGACGCATGGTTTTCGACCTTCGTCTCTCCCGAGCCCGTACGGGAGTTGTAGCGATGAGACAAGATAGTAACTACTAGCAATTGGATACCACGAAATTGGGGAGAAAAGGGGGTAAAATTTAAATAAATAAATAAAAGAGATAAGGCGGGGTTTTACCTAGCAGAGACTTGTAGAATACCTGTAGCCAGTGAATTTGGCGACGAGTATGAAGCGAGGGCCAACCAACGAGAGTGTACAGGTCGCAATGGTGGGTAGTGTGTGGGGCTTTGGTGACAGAACGGATGGCACTGTGATAGACTGCATCCAGTTTGTTGAGTAGAGTGTTGCAGGCTATTTTATAGATGACATCATCGAAGTCGAGGATCCGTAGGATGGTCAGTTTTACAAGGGTATGTTTGGCAGCATGAGTGAAGGATGCTTTGTTGCGATATGGGAAGCCGATTCTAGATTTAATTTTGGATTGGAGATGCTTAATGTGAGTCTGGAAGGAGAGTTTACAGTCTAACCAGACACCTAGGTATTTGTAGTTGTCCACGTATTCTAAGTCAGAGCCGTCCAGAGTAGTGATGCTGGACGGGCAAGCAGTTGCGGGCAGTGATCGGTTGAATAGCATGCATTTTGTTGTATTTGCTTTTAAGAGCAGTTGGAGGCCACGGAAGGAGAGTTGTATGGCATTGAAGCTCGTCTGGAGGTTAGTTAAGGGCTTGTAAGCAAGCATTTCACCTGTTGTTTTCAGCGCATGTGACAAACAAATTTGATTTGATTTTAGAATACAAAAATCCTGTGAATCCCATTGCGTGATGGATGATGCAAGTAAATGATAGGACAACTTTATAACTAGGAATTATTAGGAAAATTGCAATCCCACTACAGTGCTAAAACACAGATTATATCATGAATATCATACAAAATATCACTGGGTAAGTCTCTTAAATATTGAAGTTTATCCAACACAAAATCCACCCTAGCACAAGACCAAAAAAGTAGACCAAAATCATTCCAATCCCAATTAAAATGCAACGGCTGTTTAGCGTATTGAATGGTTGGCTTTAGGACCATCACTGTCTGCCTTTCTCTCACTTTAAGAAAGCAGAGACCATGCCAGTTTTTACCCCCAAGCCATAAGACTCATGAACAGGTAATGAAATGGCTACCCGGAATATTTGTATTGTGTTCCTCCCCATCCAACCCCTCTTTTACGGTGCTGCTACTCTCTGTTTATCATATATGCACAATCACTTTAACTATTGTGGTAAAACGTGGGGTGTTGGTTTGAGCGTGCAGAGATTGACACAGAGACAGGGAGGCTTTAGTAAGAAAAAACAACTTTACATAAGACAAAAAATAAATATATCGAAGAAATAACTTAGGTTAAGCTCAGTCTTCTTTCTCTCGTTTAACTGGTGTCCGCCTCTCTCCCTTCTCTTCCGCGGTGTGCCATCGTGCTCCTTTTATTTAGCCTCCACGGCTGGTTGGCACTTTCCTCTAATTACCTCCACTTAGCTGTCCGTGTCGGGGTGCCCAGCTCCCGTATTCCCAGCAGAGGGAGCCAACGTCGCCTCACGTACCGCCCCTCTATTACCATCCCCCGGGGTAGACCTCCTGGGATACCACACAATACATTCATGTACATATGTACAGTATAGGATCCAACCCTATCACAGAGTGAATAAATGTAGAGCGTTTGTAGATTTTAAGAAAACAATATTAAGTGACAGTTTCATCAGTACGTGCTTAAAGAAAGTCATATCACAAAGATCACAGATGACAGTGCCCACCAAATCTATGACAATAGAGAATGAATTGTAAGCACCAAAGTGTGTTAAAGTGTGTTTGTCAAAATAATATCTGAAAATGTCAGTTGTTGAACATAATACTTCTATTTGCAATAGCAATTTATGATACATGCCGTTGAGGAATATTCCATGTACCAACACTACATGTAGGACGGACATAAGATATTTCCCACATACAGTATACACATACAGAGGCATTTTTCTGCTATGATTTTCCCACTCAGAATCCAGAATGGATATGATAATGGGGCCAGCACAGGACGTAATACACCCTTACAACAATCTACTTTTTGATCTTCTTGATTTCTTATCTGTAAACTGCTACTGTGTGTCAAGAAAAGAGCCCCACTTAGGGGTTAGTGTACTCCAGTAAAAAAGGGCTGGTTTAGATTAAAAACCATTGCCCTGTGTCCCCGTTCATAGGGGCATGAGAGACTAGTCAGTGGTAGAATTGAGTTGGCACGGCACTTTATTGGCCCAAACACCCACAAGGTTGAGGTTACTCATGGACAGTAATTAGAAATTATAATTTTTTGCATTGAAGCATTGTCTTCTAACTGTCCAAGAATAGGATCCAGTGTTAGGAAATATTTGTTCCCATAAATACAAAGGAGGATGTCTCTCCTCATACCTCTGGCACTAGTCAGACTGCCGGACTGTGTAAAAACTTTATGACCAGCAACGGAGTTCCCATTGACTAAGCACCACAGAGCCAATTGGGAGAGAATACCCAGGTCAAGGGTGCCAATTGAAAGTCTAGGGGTGTGTCTGTGCCTTTTGGATTACTCTCTCTTTACAGAGAACCCCTGTGGTTCAAGTCAAGAGTTACCCTTCCCCTTTCAATCTGCTCTGCTCATGTCTGACAGAGCCAGCAGCCAAGTTTTTCACAGTATGTCATGAAAAATGATTACACTTATGAATGTATGTAAAATCAAATATGTATTAGATCCAGTACAATGGAATAACTAAGACCGGAATTTGAATGCAGCATGTTCCGATTCCTCCTTCTCTTTCTGTCCAGCAGGGTCAACCAAAAACGCTTGGCCTGATGGTTCATGTAGATACTGGGGAAGCAATATAGCAGTATTGATCCCTTAAATGATTTTACTATTAAATGACCCATATCACAACCCTTCACAAAAGGTACCTAAATCAATTTTGGAAAAAGGATTTTACTCACAATGAACTTCCAGTGGTTCTGGTTCTCATTCAAAAAACTCATGACAGCATTGTAGTTACTGAAGTTCACCTGAAAATATTTCACATACCTGCCACTAAGCCAAAAATATTTTATGAATAGTTAATCTTTTAAAATTCCACTAACAGATTGTATCAGTACCTTGGGAAGACTTTGCTTGTGCACTAAACTTCTTTCTCTATTTAGAATGACTTGGGCTGAGAAGTGATTTAAGATGTAAATCTTTGTCCCATAACTGTAGCTTTTTGTGGTTGCTTGAAAGTACCATTCGATTGTTTGTACAAGGAGAGAAACTAAAACCACAAATGCTTTGAATGTGAAGAACATTATACAAATAATTAAGTATAAACTAAAATACATAGACATTTCAGAGGATATTGGTTAGTTAGGATTGTTTATCGAGATTTAAAACAAAAGTAATTACATTTGCCTTTGTATTTATTTGTCTAATATATTCTGGCTACATGCAATTTTAATGGGTCATTGTCACGTACAGTTGATGTCAGAAGTTTACATACACTTAGGTTGTTGTCATTAAAACAAATTTTTCAACAACTCCACAAATTTCTTGATAAAACAAACTATAGTTTTGGCAAGTCGGTTAGGACATCTACTTTGTGCTTGATGGAAGTCATTTCTCCAACAACTGTTAACAGACAGATTATTTCACTGTATCACAATTCCAGTGGGTCAGAAGTTTACATACACTAAGTTGACTGTGCCTTTAAACAGCTTGGAAAATTCCAGAAAATGATGCAATGGCTTAAGATGCTTCTGATAGGCTAATTTAAATAATTTGAGTCAATTGGAGGTGTACCTGTGGATGTATTTCAAGGTCTACCTTCAAACTCAGTGCCTCTGCGTGACATCATGGGAAAATCAAAAGAAATCAGCCAAAACAATTGTAGACCTCCACAAGTCTGGTTCATCCTTGGGAGCAATTTCCAAACGCCTGAAGGTACCACGTTCATCTGTACAAACATTAGTACGCAAGTATAAACACCATGGAACCACGCAGCCATTATACCGCTCAGGAACGAGATGCGTTCTGTCTCCTAGAGATGAACGTACTTTGGTGCGAAGAGTGCAAATCAATCCCAGAACTACAACAAAGGACCTTGTGAAGATGCTGGAGAAAACAGGTACCAAAAGTATCTATATCCACAGTAAAACTAGTCTTATATCGACATAGCCTGAGAGGCTGCTCAGCAAGAAGAAGCCACTGCTCCAAAACCACCATAAAAAAAGCCAGACTACAGTTTGCATCTGCACATGGGGACAAAGATTGTACTTTTTGGAGAAATGTCCTCTGGTCTGATGAAACAAAAATATAACTTTTTGGCCATAATGACCATCGTTATGTTTGGAGGAAAAAGGGGGACGCTTGCAAGCTGAAGAACACCATCCCAACTGTGAAGCACGAGTGTAACGGTTTTCCTCCTCCTCTTCGTCCGAAGAGGAGGAGTAGGGATTTGACCAGAACGCAGCGTTGTGATACGACATGACTTTTATTTACACAAGACGAAAACTAAACAAACTTGAGAATTTACAAAATAACAAAACGACGTAGACAGACCTGAACATGGAACTTACATAACTACACGAAGAACTCACGAACAGGAACAGACTACATCAAACGAACGAACAAACGAAACAGTCCCGTGTGGTGCGCAGACACAGACACGGAAGACAATCACCCACAAACAAACAGTGTGAACAGCCAACCTATATATGGTTCTCAATCAGAGGAAAACGTCAAACACCTGTCCCTGATTGAGAACCATATAAGGCTAATTACAAGAGACCTAAACATAGAAACACAAAACATAGAATGCCCACCCCAACTCACGCCCTGACCAACTAAACACATACAAAAATAACATAAAACAGGTCAGGAACGTGACAACGAGGATGGCAGCATCATGTTTTGGGGGTGCTTTGCTGCAAGAGGGACTGGTGCATTTCACAAAATATATGGCATAACGAGGAAGGAAAATTATGTGGATATATTGAAGCAACATCTCAAGACATCAGTCAGGAAGTTAAAGCTTGGTCACAAATGGGTCTTCCAAATGGACAATGACCACAAGCATTCTTCCAAAGTTGTGGCAAAATAGTTAAGGACAGCAAAGTCAAGGTAATGGAGTGGCCATTACAAAGCCCTGACCTCAATCCAATAGAAAATTTGTGGGCAGAACTGAAAAGCGTGTGCGAGCAAGGAGGCCTACAAACCTGACTCAGTTACACCAGCTCTGTGGGGAATGGGCCAAAATTCACCCAACTTATTGTGAAAAGCTTGTGGAAGGCTACCTGAAACGTTTGACCCAAGTTAAACAATTTAAAGGCAATGCTACCAAATACGAATTGCGTGTATGTAAACTTTTTACCCAGCTGAAAGCGGAAATAAATCATTCTCTCTACTATTATTCTGACATTTCACATTCTTAAAATGAAGTGGTGAACCTAACTGACCTTGGACAGGACATTTTTACTAGGATTAAATGCCAGGAATTGTGAAAAACTGAGTTTTAATGTATTTGGCTAACTTCCGACTTCAACTGTACATCAGTTGAATACACATTTTGTGTAGCGAAATGCTTATTTCTAGCTCCAACAGTGCGGTAATACCTAACAATAGAAATTACACGTAAATTGCCAAAATAAAAAGAAAGGAATTAAGAAATATATACTAGCTATATATACAGAACTAGTCAAATGTTTGGACATACCTACTCATTTAAGGGTTTTCGTTAGTTTTTTGTATTTTCTACATTGTAGAATGATAGTGAAGACATCACAACTATGAAACTACACATAATATGGAATCATTTAGTAACCAAAAAGTGTTGAACAAATCAAAATTGTGGAGGCCAGGTCATCTGATGCAGCACTCCATCACTATTCTTCTTGGTCAAATAGCCCTTACACAGCCTTGAGGTGTGTTGGGTCATTGTCCTGTTGAAAAACAAATGATAGTCCCACTAAGCGCAACCCTGATGGGATGGCGTATCGCTGTAGAATGCTGTGGGAGCCATGCTGGTTAATTTTGCCTTGAATTCTAAATAAATAATTGACAGTGTCACCAGCAAAGCACCCCCACACATCACACCACCACCTCCATGCTTCATGGTGGGAACCACACATGCCGAGATCATCCGTTCACCTACTCTGCGTCTCACAAAGACACGGCGGTTGGATCCAAAAATCTCAAATTTGGACTCATCAGACAAAAGGACAGATTTCCACCAGTCTAATATCCATTGATTATTATTCTACAATGTAGAAAATAGTAAACAAAGAAAAATCCTGGAATGGGTAGGTGTGTCCAACGTTTTGACTGGGACTCAATATATAAGCACCATTTCTGCTGAGGTTTATTTCTGTCTGTAATAATCCATAGATTAGGGCATAATGAATTTATTTCAATTGACCGATTTCCTTCTATGAACTGTAACTCAGTTAAGTCTTTGAAATGGATGCCTGTTGCGTATATATTTTTGTTCATTATATATGCTTTCCCATAGAATGAAGCAGGTATGATATGGAGCAAAGTTTATTTTGCAGAGTGCAGACTGTCATGTGAAGCTTTATATTTAGCTATCACCTCATAAGTATGACTTTACATGCGTTGTTGTCTAATGCCTGTCAGCAACAGCACTACGCATTCGTCATCAACTTAACCACCCCCATAGTTCATCAGTGGACGCAGATTGGTCTGATGCAACTGTGATAGGAAAAGGCGGGGCTAATGCTCACACCTTCGCAGCCCTACCAGACTGCAATCCTTGCAGCAACATTCCTGTAAGCTTGCGAGATCAGGCAGTTTAGCGAGGCTAGCTTTATTGTCCATTGTGTGAATTCTGGATTGACATGGAGGAGGTTCAAAAGGACCTGCTGCCTGCCTTCTCTGTGTGACTGGATGCCAGCCTTTTTGACTATACATAGAATGATTCATCTATGCAAATACTGATGTCATTATTAGACTGGTTACTGTAGAGAGAGACTAGAAGCTGTGCAGATCAAGTTAGTCACTGGGGTCATAGGACAATCCCCAGCTTCTGCAGATTCTGAGTAGGATTACACAATTCTGGTAACTTTTCCAAAGTTATGTTTTTTTTCAGAAATCCTGCTTGGAGGATTCCCTTCCTGCTTATTCTTTCCTTATTTCAGGAATTCTCCAACTGGGGATGACATAGCCGGTTTGGGGCGTGTGACACAGCTGGTTTGCTATGGGTCTTCAGAAACGCTACTGTCCTTGGTCAATGAATGTGAGGTCAAGTCTAGCCTTGGTCTAGGCCCCTCTGAGCATTCATGAGAAGCTTTTTGTTTCACTTCTAGATTTAACAAGTTCACAGTTAAAGGGCTTTTATAACTCAGCTCAGAAATATGCCTGTCATTCTAAGGTCCACTGCAGCGTTCTAAAAACCTTGTAAAATTCCTGGAAAATGTTTCTCATACTTCACTTTCATGTACGTATATTCCAAGACCCATCAACTGCTGTAGAATATGTTGTTTTACTGACAGTGGAAATAACTGAAAGTTTGAGCTGCATTTATTTAAGCAAAGACTGAAGTCAACTACTACTCTTTATGGTAAAACTCTTGAGTATAAACTTTATACTCATATTGAATATATTGTGGGCTAATACTCATGCACATGGTTAGGGAATGCTGAGTGAAGGATTTGCTATGAGAACCAGATGTGATCGAATTAAACTTCTTACACAGCTACAGAACGTTCTCCTACCACCATCAAAACAACAACCACCAGCATTGAAATGCATGCTCTATTGGTGCTCCAAGGTTCCTTGGTTAGCCAATAGGAATGCCAAAGAAGGTCTACTGCAGCATTGTAAGGACCTTGTAAAATTCCTGGAAAAGGTTTCTCATACTTCACTTTCATCTACATAAACTCAGAAAAAAAAGAAATGTCCCTTTTTCAGGACCCTCTTTCAAAGATAATTCGTAAAAATCCAAATAACTTCACAGATCTTCATTGTAAAGGGTTTAAAAACACTGTTTCCCATGCTTGTTCAATGAACCATAAACAATGAATGAACATGCACCTGTGGAACGATCGTTAAGACACTAACTGCTTACAGACAGTAGGCAATTAAGGTTACAGTTATGAACACTTAGGACACTAGAGAGGCCTTTCTACTGACTCTGAAAAACACCAAAAGAAAGATGCCCAGGGTCCCTGCTCATCTGCGTGAACGTGCCGTAGGCATGCTGCAAGGAGGCATGAGGACTGCAGATATGGCCAGGGCAAAAAATTGCAATGTCTGTACTGTGAGATGCCTAATACAGCGCTACAGGGAGACAGGACGGACAGCTGATCGTCCTCGCAGTATCAGACCAAGTGTAACAACACCTGCACAGGATCGGTACATCTGAACATCACACCTGCAGGACAGGTACAGGATGGCAATAACAACTGCCCGAGTTACACCAGGAACGCACAATCCCTCCATCAGTGCTCAGACTGTCCCCAATAGGCTGAGAGAGGCTGGACTGAGGGCTTGTAGGCCAGGCATTTAACCTTGTCACCATGTCCAGATAGATATGTTTAATGTAGAACAGATATGCTTGTCTGAGTCATTTAGAATAAGGAATCAGGGCAGATCTATTTATTGCATTTCTATCTGCAACTTTTCCTCATCCCTGTCTTCTGCAGACTGTATGAATGTGCAACCACAGAATTAGAATGAGATTTTTCAAAATATATATATTTTTAAGGTATTAAGTAAAATGCCTTTATTTGAATGGCACTCCCTGACGAAGGCCATGCAGACAAAACGCACCAGAGTTATTTAATCTATGCATTATAATTATTACACTACCGTTCAAACGTTTGGGGTCACTTAGAAATGTCCTTGTTTTCCATGAAAACATACATGAAATGAGTTGCAAAATGAGTAGGAAATATAGTCAAGACTTTGACAAGGTTATAAATAATGATTTTTTAAATTGAAATAATAATTGTGTCCTTCAAACTTTGCTTTCGTCAAAGAATCCTCTTTTTGCAGCAACTGCAGCAATTACAGCCGTGCAGACCTTTGGCATTCTAGTTGTCAATTTGTTGAGGTAATCTGAAG
This sequence comes from Salvelinus namaycush, assembly GCF_016432855.1. NCBI lineage: Eukaryota > Metazoa > Chordata > Actinopteri > Salmoniformes > Salmonidae > Salvelinus > Salvelinus namaycush. Next base: position 47,953,747 of record NC_052337.1, read on the forward strand.
AGATTTCACCCCATGCTTCCTGAAGCACCTCCCACAAATTGGATTAGCTTGATAGGCACTTCTTACGTACCATACGGTCAAGCTGCTTCCACAACAGCTCAATAGGGTTGAGATCCGGAGAATGTGCTGGCCACTCCATTATAGACAGAATACCAGCTGACTGCTTCTTCCCTAAATAGTTCTTGCATCGTTTGGAGCTGTCATTGTCCTGTTGTAGGAGGAAATTGGCTCCAATTAAGCGCCGTCCACAGGTTATGGCATGGCATTGCAAACTTGAGTGATAGCCTTCCTTCAAGATCCATTTTACCATGTACAAATCTACCACTTTACCACCACCAAAGCACCCCCAGACCATCACATTGCCTCCACCATGCTTGACAGATGGCGTCAAGCACTCCTCCAGCATCTTTTCATTTTTTCTACATCTCACGAATGTTCTTCATTGTGATCCGAACGCCTCAAACTTAGATTTGTCTGTCCATAACACTTTTTTCCAATCTTCCTCTGTCCAGTGTCTGTTCTTTTGCCCATCTTAATAATTTATTTTTATTGGTCTGAGATATGTCTTTTTCTTTGCAACTCTGCCTTGAAGGCCAGCTTCCCGGAGTCGCCTCTTCACTGTTAACATTGAGACTGGTGTTTTGCGGGTACTATTTAATGAAGGTGCCAGTTGAGGACTTGTGAGGCGTCTGTTTCTCAAACTAGACACTAATGTCCTCTTGCTCAGTTGTGCACCAGGGCCTCCCACTCCTCTTTCTATTCTGGTTAGAGCTGTTCTGTGAAGAAAGTAGTACACAACGTTGTACGAGATCTTCAGTTTGTTGGCAATAACCTTCATTTCTCAGAACAAGAATAGACGAGTTTCAGAAGAAAGTCTTTGTTGCTAGCCATTTTCAGCCTGTATTTATTGCTTCTTTAATCAGGACAACAGTTTTCAGCTGTGCTAACATAATTGCAAAAGGGTTTTCTAATGATCAATTAGCCTTTTAAAATGATAAACTTGGATTAGCTAACACAACGTGCTATTGGAACACAGGAGCGACGGTTGCTCATAATGGGCCTCTGTAGATATTCCATTAAAAATCGGCCGTTTTCCAGCTACAATAGTCATTTACAACGTTAACAATGTCGACACTGTAATTCTGATCAATTTGATGTTAGTATAATGGACAAAAAAAAAATTCTTTCAAAAACAAGGACATATCTACTTCGCATAGCAAACCGCTCACCCACATGACAGTGTCTTCCCGGTACAGTTGAAACCAGGATTCATCCGTGAAGTGCTCACTTCTCCAGCATGCCAGTAGCGATCGAAGGTGAGCCTTTGCCCACTGAAATTGGTTACGACACCGAACTGCAGTAAAGTCAAGACCCTGGTGAGGATGACAAGCAGGCAGATGAGCTTCCCTGAGACTGTTTGGCAGTTTGTGCAGAAATTCTTTAGTAGTGCAAACTCAGTTTCATCAGCTATGGTGGCTGGTCTCAGACGATCCCACAGGTAAAGAAGCCGATGTGGAGGTCCTGGGCTGGCATGGTTACATGTGGTCTGCGGTTGTGAGGCCGGTTGGACGTACTGCCAAATTCTCTAAAACAAAGTTGGTCCAGTGACAGTCCGAGGCTCCAGGCTCACCTGGCTAACAGGCTGTTCCGAGCCTCCCTCTAGCCAGGAGATGACCACCGTACCTCAGGCCTCTATCCCGGGGATGAGGCTCTGGCACACAACTCCATGCCGGACCTCCTAGACCCTCTTAATGCCACACTACCACAAACATAAGGTAGGTACTACTCACGCCAGCTACCACACACACTAACACACCAACGCAGACCTAAGGTAGATAGTGAGGTACGGCGGTCATCTCCTGGGTAGAGGGAGGCTCGGGACAGACTGTTAGCAAGGTGAGCCTGGAGCCTCGCACTGTCGCTGGAGCATCAGCTCTGCTCCTACCAGCCCCTCGTCTGCTGCACCTTCATACAACCTGCATGGGAAGGACATAGAAATTAGATACATAGAACTGAGTTTCCTGTGTGATATATAAACTCAGCAAAAAAAGAAATGTCCCTTTTTCAGGACCCTGCCTCAGGACTACCTGGCCTCATGACTCCTTGCTGTCCCCCGCCCACCTGGCAGTGCTGCTGCTCCAGTTTCAACTGTTCTGCCTGCGGCTATGGAACCCTGACCTGTTCACCGGATGTGCTACCTGTCCCAGACCTGCTGTTTTCAACTCTCTAGAGACAGCAGGAGCGGTAGAGATACTCTGAATGATCGGCTATGAAAAGCCAACTGACATGTACTCATAAGGTGCTGACCTGTTGTACCCTCGACAACCACTGTGATTATTATTTGACCCTGCTGGTCATCTATGAATATTTGAACATCTTGGCCATGTCCTGTTATAATCACCACCCGGCACAGCCAGAAGAGGACTGGCCACCCCTCATAGCCTGGTTCCTCTAGGTTTTGGCCTTTCTAGGGAGTTTTTCCCTAGCCACCGTGCTTCTACACCTGCATTGCTTGCCGTTTGGGGTTTTAGGCTGGGTTTCTGTACAGCACTTTGTGACATCAGCTGATGTAAGAAAGGCTTTATAAAGAAATGTCATTTGATTTGCTCACATCCACTACCACACCTCAAATCTAAGGTAGCCTCCCTACCTCTCAGGCTTAGAGCTGGATCAAAGCTGTCTCCTTGAATTGTGTCTTTGTGAAACACAGCTACTACATGATTCAGATAGAACATGTAGGCCTAATTTACAGCACAACATAGTACAGTATGTGTTTGTAACTCAACCTCCTCTTACTCTGTACACTGTTTTTCTTCTTTATTTTGTCCTGAATTTGTGAAGATGATGAACGAGCCATGTGCTGCCTTAACTGTTCCTTCTTCAATAATAACACCATCAATGAGTTTCACACAGGCTACTGGAGCGAACTGATTAGAGACTGGTTGTCGAAGTTAGGGTTATGTCAGTGGAATGGGTCCTTCCTCTCCTCTTCAGATCTTGGTTCAAACCGTATTTGCTTTAATTTGAATCATTTAGCTTTTCATACATACAGTTGAAGTCAGAAGTTTACATATGAGTTTTAATGACTCCAATCTAAGTGTTTTTCAACCACTCCACACATTTCTTGTTAACAAACTATAGTTTTGGCAAGTCGGTTAGGACATCTACTTTGTGCATGACACAAGTAATTTTTTCCAACAATTGTTTACATACAGATTTTTTCACTTAATCACAATTACAGTGGGTAAGAAGTTTACATACACTAGTTGACTGTGCCTTTAAACAGCTTGGAAAATTCCCGAAAATTATGTCATGGCTTTAGAAGCTTCTGATAGGCTATTTGACATAATTTGAGTCAATTGGTGATGTACCTGTGGATGTATTTCAAGGCCTACCTTCAATCTCAGTGCCTCTTTGCTTGACATCATGGGAAAATCTAAAGAATTCAGCCAAGACCTCAGAAAAAAGTCTGGTTCTGTCACGATCGTTATAATGAGTGGACCAATGATCTGGGTTCCACATCATTTTATTACTAGGTGAAACTCACAGCAAAACAAAAAAAACAATACATCTCAAAACAAACCGCTAACAATAGTGCTAACAGGCAACTATCCATAGTTGCCTGTAAGCACGCACAGCGGACGTAAAGGTAACGTAAAGGTAATGGCGGACTGAACGAAGTTATGTAGAGCACCTCAAGATAAAACATAATATTCGAAATATCTGCTAAATTAGACTAAAATATTAGCACTAAATAATCTGGTGGGTGATAACCTTCAATCTGGATAATAACACAAAACAAATCCTAAGACTAGAGACATTTATCGACAAATATTACGAAAACAAGCAACACCCAAACATGACGGAGAGTAAGACAGGGGAACCGATTCAAAAACGAAAACGTGACTCTTCAACAGACACTGATGATTTAATATTCTCACCACCGGGAATGGTAAAGGTCGAAACCGATCTGTTAAAATCAATAAATGACAAACTGGGTATACTTGAATTAGTTAGTAAAGATATAAAAGAGTTGAAGGCAAGCCTAGAGATGAGTGATGAAAAAGCTGCGACATTGGAGAAGGAAACACACAAGCTAAAAGGGACAGTCAATAAGATTGAAACCGAAATGAATGAAATTAAAAAGGAGAACACCGTTCTGAAGGAAGCCTTACTGGACATACAAACTAGATCCATGAGAGAGAATTTGGTACTTACAAATATCCAAGAGAAAGAAGGAGAAGTTTCTGAATCTGTAGTTAGAGAGTTCCTTCTTACAGCGCTTCAGATTCCACGCGAAGTTATCGACAAGATCCAACTTGAACGTGTACACCGCTTCGGACAGAGAGGGCAGAGGTACGAACGCCCAATCGTTGCCAAATTTGCTTCATTTAAAGATAAAATAATGGTTAAAAGCCTGGGTAAAAGACTTGCTGGGACCAAAATTGGCATGAATGATCAGTTTCCGAAGGAAATTGCAGAACGGCGCAAAGTTCTGTATCCAATTTTCAAAGAAAATAGATTAAAAGCGAAACGAGTAGCTCTCGTCATTGATAAACTATATATTGATAACCAGTTGTTCAGAGACACAAAGACTACTCCATGGTTATTTTAAAAATTACAAAGTTCTCATAGATGAGGAAAATAAACACAATTCAAGCCCGGTTATTGATTGTAACAATACAATAAAAAATATAGCTTTTCTATAAATCTTCACATAACTAATTGAACACACAAGCACTATTTCTACATAGTGAAGATAAAAACTAAGTAAACAGAAGGCACAGTATGTGTGGATGGTGTGGTGTGTGTTTATTTTATTTGTTATGTTTGGAAAGTTGAGTGAGTGAGTAATGAAATGGTTGCATATCCCAGAGCCAATGTATTGCTGTGAGCCGGGTATGAGAGGGCTTTCAATGTTGTTCAGATGATGGATATACTTTTATAATGAATTATACGTCTTATTTATTTATTGTCCTATCATGGGGAACTACATTTTTAAAATATATTATATCTAATTATTTAATATCCTATTTTTAATGGTACGGTCCATGGCCCTATACCCTAGACACCCACATGAATGGCCCAGATACTAAGGAGAAGTCCCTAACTGTTTTATGTGCATGCTGTAAGCGGTCTGTATGCAGCCAAAATGAGGTCAGAGACCAAGAGCAGCACTGCCCCCTCAAGATTCTGAGCCTGCTTGGCAGGGTTGGTCCTGCAAAGCCAAAGCCCCCTAAAGGGAGAGCATAATAAACAAGGAAATTCTCAAAGCTGCTAATGAGAACCTTGATGACCTTGTACCTAGCCGGTGGGGATTCCGGTGGGGTGCCCCCACCCAGGCAGTGGCAGTGCTGGCAACACTAGCTGCAGTAACCCATGGGGAGGGGGTCACACTCGGACATTCAGAGAGGGGGTATATTATTGTGGCCCTGGTGGCACGAAATCAAAGTCGGACTGCATGGAGATGCTTGGGAACATGGTCATGACGGATGACCGTATTGTGGGTGTTTCAGGGAAAAGGTGTACATTTGACCTCCATCATCTAGGATGTGACAATGGTAAATAAATCTCTACATTTATGCTCATTTTTTGTGCGGTCTTGCAGGCCTTCTCATGCAGCTGCAACTGCAAGTACATTTGTAAATCATGACCTATCTTGAGTTGGGCTCTGGGATGGTGCAATTGTTGAGAAAGTGAGCTTATGGTTGTGTGGGGGTAAGGGCTGAATGTGTGTGGGTGTATGTGTGTATCCCACAACTGTTGCGAAGGAAGAAGTAAAAGATGTTAGGGACTATAGAGGATGATCCACAGCAATATATAATAAAAATCGAGGTGAGGGCGATGGAAATGCATTTGGCAATGGATCTACTTCAATTCGGTAAATGGCACTGTGTGCCCTTTTCAAAGGATGGATCCCAGTCGGTCCAGGGCTATGGGATACAGGGGGTCGAGGGTGGTCTGCCGGGCATTGGGATGACAACCCAACTCGAGATGAGGGCTTTTAGCGGGTGGAATAGTAGGGACCAATTGGAGGTTTACTTAGTAGCAATGCAAATATCATGGTACAACTATATAGACACTCAATCATTATGGTACTTTTTAATAGGACGTTTACAAACATATATTTTGATAAAAATAATTGAAAGGTGTGTCTCATTATGGTAAGTGGTGAAATAAGTATAGCCAGTTACAATTGTAATGGCTTAGCAGACAATAAGAAAAGACGATCAGTATTTACCTGGCTAAAAGAGAAGGATTATAATATCTATTGTTTACAGGAAACCCATTCAACAGTTTTAGATGAAGTTTTGTGGAAAAAGAACTGGGGGGGCGAAATATATTTCTCCCATGGGCAAAGAAATTCAAAAGGGGTGATGGTTTTAATTAACAGTAATTTTGATCCAAATGTGCAACTTGTCCAAACAGATCCTCAAGGTAGATGGATTATTTTAAATATGTTATTGGACAATAAACAGATATGGCTTATTAACCTATACGGTCCGAATAATGATGATCCAAGCTTCTTTGACAATATATATAAGAATGTATCAACTCTACAAGCAACACTAGACTCTATTATTATAGTGGGAGATTTTAATACGGTCTTAAATACCTCTATGGACCGGAAAGGAAATCACACTACAAACTATCACCCTCAGGCACTTAAGGAAATCAGGAATGTCATGGATATATTGGAATTAGTGGATATATGGAGACTTAAATACCCTGACCTAGTGAGATATACATGGCGGAGGCTTAATCAAGCTAGTCGCCTTGACTACTTTCTTATATCATTCTCTCTGGCACCAAAAGTTAAAAAGTGTTTGATAGGGGACAGAATGCGGTCGGACCATCACATAATTGGCATATATATTACTCTTACAGAATTTCCACGTGGGCGAGGATATTGGAAATTTAATCAAAGCCTACTAGATGATAAATTGTTTAGAACTAGGACAGAAGAATTTATAACTGACTTTTTTAGACATAACATAGGTACAGCAGATCCCCATATTGTATGGGACACTTTTAAGTGTGCCTTTAGAGGCCATGCAATTCAGTACTCATCTATAAAACAAAAGCAATTTAGGTCAAAAGAGTCCATATTAACAAAGGAAATTGAAGGACTAACAGTACAGTTAGATAACAATAAAAACGGTACCATAGAGGCACAGAATAAGTTAGAGGAAAAACAAAAAGAAATGGAGGAACTTATTCAAGAAAGATCCAGTGTAATATATTATAAAAATAAAGCGAACTGGATGGAATATGGGGGAAAATGCACCAAATTCTTTTTCAATATTCAATATAGAAATGCTACCAAAAAAAACGTATTAAAACTTGTTACAAATGATGGAGTCACGCATGATTCACCAAATGATATTTTGAAAGAGGAAGTAAAGTACTTTAAGAATATGTTTTCGTTTCAGGCTCCTCCATCTCCACTAACTGAAACTAATTGTATGGATTTTTTCCCTAATATTAATGTAAAATTAACATCTGTACAGAAAGACTCATGTGAAGGCCTAATTACAGAGGAGGAACTACTTGATGCAATTGGGGCCTTTAAGGATGGGAAAACTCCAGGGCTGGATGGCATACCAGTGGAAGTATACCATTTTTTATATACTCAAAGGACCATTATTAGCTTGTTTTAACCACTCCTATATAAATGATAGATTATCAGACACGCAACAAGAAGGTGTGATATCATTATTACTGAAACAGGACCCAAGTGGTATATATAAAGATCCAGTCCATTTAAAAAATTGGAGACCTCTTACACTTCAGTGTTGTGATGCAAAAATCCTAGCAAAATGCTTGGCGCATAGAATAAAAAAAGTTTTGTCAGATATTATTCATCCTAATCAGACAGGTTTTTTACATGGACGATACATTGGAGATAATATAAGGCAAGTACTGGAAACAATAGAACACTATGAAATATCGGGGACACCAGGCCTGGTTTTCATAGCTGATTTTGAAAAGGCTTTTGATAAAGTACGACTGGAGTTTATATATAAATGCCTAGAATATTTCAATTTTGGGGAATCTCTTATAAAATGGGTTAAAATTATGTATAGTAACCCTAGGTGTAAAATAGTAAATAATGGCTACATCTCAGAAAGTTTTAAACTATCTAGAGGAGTAAAACAAGGTTGTCCACTATCGGCATATCTATTTATTATTGCCATCGAAATGTTAGCTGTTAAAATTAGATCAAACATTAATATTAAGGGATTAGAAATCCAGGGCCTAAAAACTAAGGTGTCATTGTACGCTGATGATTCATGTTTTCTTTTAAAACCACAACTAGAGTCTCTCCACGGCCTCTTAGAGGATCTAGATACATTTGCTATCCTCTCTGGATTAAAACCAAATTATGATAAATGTACCATATTACGTATTGGATCACTAAAAAATACACATTTTACATTGCCATGTAGTTTACCAATTAAATGGTCTGACGGAGATGTGGACATACTCGGTATACAAATCCCAAAAGAAAGAAATGATCTCACTCCAATAAATTTTTATAGAAAGTTAGCAAAAATAGATAAGATCTTGCTACCATGGAAAGGAAAATACCTGTCTATTTGTGGGAAAATCACCCTGATTAACTCTTTAATCATATCACAGTTTACCTATTTGCTTATGGTTTTGCCTACACCTAGTGACCTGCTTTTTAAATTATATGAACAAAAAATATTCCATTTTATTTGGAACGGCAAGCCAGATAAAATTAAAAGGGCCTATTTATATAACGAATACGAATTCGGAGGGCAGAAATTATTAAATATTAAAGCGTTAGACCTCTCACTAAAGGCATCAGTCATACAAAAGTTATACTTAAATCCAAACTGGTTCTCTAGTAAATTGGTAAGAATGTCTCATCCTATGTTCAAGAAGGGCCTTTTTCCCTTTATTCAGATTACACCTGCTCACTTTCGGTTGTTTGAAAAGGAAATAATCTCCAAAATATCTTTCTTTTTTAACCTGTTTGGGCTGCAAGCCCTAAATCGGGATCAATATGACAACAGCCACTTCAAGTGCAGGGCGCGAAATTCAAAAGATATATTTTTTTAAATATTTAACTTTCACACATTAACAAGTCCAATACAGCATATGAAAGGTACACATCTTGTGAATCAAGCCAACATGTCCGATTTTTAAAATGTTTTACAGGGAAGACAAAATATGTAAATCTATTAGCTAACCACGTTAGCAAAAGACACCACTTTTCTTACTCCATCAGTTTTTTACTCCATCAGTAGCTATCACAAATTCGGCCAAATAAAGAAATAAATAGCCACTAACCAAGAAACAACCTCATCAGATGACAGTCTGATAACATATTTATTGTATAGCATATGTTTTTTTCGAAAAATGTGCATATTTCAGGTATAAATCATAGTTTACATTGTAGCTGCAATCAGAAATTGCACCGAAAGCAGCCATAATATTTACAGACACCAACGTCAAATACCTAATTACTCATCATAAAACATTTCTGAAAAATACATAGTGTGCAGCAATTGAAAGACAGGCATCTTGTGATTCCAGACAATATTTCCGATTTATTAAATGTTTTACAGCGAAAACAAAATGTAGCGCTATATTAGCGTAGCCACAATAGCCAGAAACACTTGGGCGCCCACGACCAGTTGACATGCACGACAGATATATGAAATAACATCATAAATTGGGTCTTACTTTTGCTGATCTTTCATCAGAATGTTGAACAAGGTGTCCTTTGTCCAGATGAGTCGTTGTTTGGATTCAGAACGGCAAATTTCCCTCTTCATTTAGCATGGGCACTAGCCGAGTGGCACGGATCTCTCCAACGTAAACACAGTCAGAGAACGCAACACGGCAAAACTCCCGAAAAAATTTCAATAATCTGATTAAACTATATTGAAAAAACATACATTACGATGATTTGGTCACATGTATCAAAAAAAATCCGAGCCGGAGATAGTTGTCATCCATTACGGCAGCAAAACAGAAGGCAATCGCACTTCCAAGTCGCGCGCTTCAGAGTACCGGAAGTGGACGGTCACGTCAAAGAAATAGCTTTTATTCCACCCCAGACCAAGATAAACACAACATTTCTTCTCTCACATCATCTTGACACCCAGAGGAAGGCGTATGGAGTGTACGTAGACTCCTACGTGTCATGACCATGTATAGGCAGGAAGTTGAAGAGAGCATATATTTCTGACATTCTACTTCCTGGTCAGGGAAAGTGCTGCCAAATGAGTACTGTTTCACTCAGAGAAATAATTCCAACGGTTTTAGAAACTAGAGAGTGTTTTCTATCCAATAATAATAATAATATCCATATTGTACGAGCAAGAATTGAGTACGAGGCCGTTTGAAATGGGCACGATTTCACTGGCTACTCAATACTTTCCCTTGCAGCCATATTAAACAAGCCTTAGAAAGTTGGTTGCAATTTCAGTTTAATCCACCTGAAAGGACGGAACAAATAGTACAACAAATATTGAGGTTAAATTCAAATATAGTAATTGATAAAAAAACTGTATTTATCGAAGAAATGTTTAAAAAAGGTATAATTTTTGTGAATGATATCATAAATAGGACTGGTGGAGTAATGTCACACATGCAGCTAACACAGACATATGGAAATGTCTGCTCTACCCAAAATTACAACCAATTAATTGCAGCATTACCACAAAAAATGGAAGACGCAAGTAGAAGGGGAAAAAAGTAAGGAACTTGTATGTCGGCCCTATATTAAAGAACATAAATGGTTAAAGAAAAGTGTGATAAATAGAAACATATACCAATTTAATTTAAGGACCAAAAAACTGACAGCTGTGCCATATAAATTGCAAAATAGTTGGGAAGAGATTTTTGATGTACCCATTCCATGGCACATGGTTTATGAATTGATACGCAAAACAACGCCGGATTCAAAACTTCGAATTTTTCAATTTAAATTACTGTACAAAATTCTTGCAACTAATAGAATGTTATATATATGGGGGATACAATCTTCCCAGCTCTGCAGATTCTGCTGTGAGGAGGCAGAGTCACTAGATCATTTATTTTGGTATTGTCCGTATGTAGCTCGTTTTTGGTCACAGGTCCAGGAATGGCTGAAGAATTGCAACATTTGCGTAGAACTAACGCTACAGATAGCAATACTGGGGGATTTGAAAAGCCATAGTCAATCAATCAATAATATAATAATTATTTTAGCAAAAATGTTTATTTTTAATTTACAATCCGTGGAAGCTATGAGAATAGGAAGATTCAAATCTTTTGTGAAGCATCACAGCAAAGTTGAAAAATATATGGCAAATAAAAATCCAAAATGGATGATGTTGGAAGATAGATGGGAAGGGTTGAGTGGAGCTGAAGGGTGGGACTAATAACAAGATAAACAATGTAGGGCATACGGGATCTGTGAAATGTGTATAGGGGCGGAGCTTTTGTGAAATAGCACAGTTACAAGTGGAAATCAAACTGGATGGACAACAGAAATAGAGGAAGGACTAAGAACAAACAAGAGAGAACTATTATAAAGTAGACTGTGTCTGTAAAATGTGTATAAGATGTATAAATTGAAGGTAAAAACAGAAATGTTTATCAGTTTACTCCAATTGGGGGATCGGTGGTAGGGTTTGCGGGGAATAATAATAAAGGTATATTCTTTAAAAAAGTATGTATGTCTATATAGGTATGTGTATGTATATATGTGTATATGTATGCATACGTGTATGGATATATATATTTACCCAAAAAAATATGGGGGATTGGAAATGATGCAGACGATTACATTGGAAGCAACATTCTTTCCGCAATATTAAGCTGATCCACCCCTAAAAAAATAAATAAATAAATAAATAAAATTTAAAAAAAATAAAGTAAAAAAAAAAATAAAAAAAATAAAACTATCCATAGTCAAGATCCCACAAAGCACAAAGGGGAAATGGCTGCCTAAATATGATCCCCAATCAAAGACAACGAGAAACAGCTGCCTCTAATTGGGAACCACACCAGGCCAACATAGAAATATAATTACCTAGATGACGTGCCCTAGTCACACCCCAACCTAACCAACATAGAGAATAAAAGGCTCTCTATGGTCAGGACGTGACAGGTTCATCCTTGGGAGCAATTTCCAAACGTCTGAAGGTACCACGTTCATCTGTACAAACAATAGTACGCTAGTATAAACACCAAGCTTTGCTGCAGGAGGGACTGGTGTGCTTTACAAAATAGATGGCATCATGAGGGTGGAAAATTGTGGATATATTGAAGCAACATCTCAAGACATCAGTCAGGAAGTTAAAGCTTGGTCGCAAATGGGTCTTCCAAATGGACAATTACCCCAAGCATACTTCCAAAGTTGTGGCAAAATGGCTTAAGGACAACAAAGTCAAGGTATTGGAGTGGCCATCACAAAGCCCTGACCTCTGTCCAATAGAAAAGTTGTGGGCAGAACCTGAAAAAGCATGTGCGAGCAAGGAGGCCTACAAACCTGACTCAGTTACACCAGCTCTGTCAGGAGGAATGGGCCAAAATTCACCCAACTTATTGTAGGAAGCTAGTGGAAGGCTATCTGAAATGTTTTACCCAAGTTAAACAATTTAAAGGCAATGCTACCAAATACTAATTCAATGTATGTAAACTTCTGACCCACTGGGAATGTGTTGAAAGAAATAAAAGCTGAAATAAATCATTCTCTCTACTATTATTCTGACTTTTCACATTCTTAAAATAAAGTGATGATTCTAACTGACCAAAGACAGGGAATTTTACGAGGATTAATTGTCAGGAATTGTGAAAAACTGAGTTTAAATGTATTTGACTAAGGTGTATGTAAACTTCCGACTTCAACTGTATGTGTGTATATGTGTGTGTGTTACAGTCATCCATATATATATATCCATATATATATACACACTGCATTTGTAAAGTATTCAGACTACTTGACTTTTCCACATCTTGTAATGTTACAGACTTACAGGCTGACTACACCGCTCGCGTCCCTTGCGAGTTTAGAAATTTTAGAAATCTATTTTATTCAATTATTGCACCCACACTGCTCGCGCACGCCAACGAGCATCTGCGTTGCCAAGGGCTAAAATAGAATTCAGTTCTATTTCTGACGCAGATCACGCTGTAAGCTGTAGTCAATGAACAGCATTCTCACATAGGTGTTCTTTTTGTCCAGGGGAAAAAGGGCAGTGTGGAGTGCGATTGAGATTGCGTCATCTGTGGATCTGTTGGGGCGGTATGCGAATTGGAGTGTGTCTAGGGTGTCTGGGAGGATACTGTTGAAGTGAGCCATGACAAGCACTTCATGGCTACTTGTGCACAGGGACTATGGTGGTTCTTGAAACATGTAGGTATTACAAACTCGGTCAAGGAGGTTGAAAATGTCAGTGATGCCACTTGACAGTTGGTCCGCACATGCTTTGAGTACACATCCTGGTAATCCGTCTGGCCCAGCGGCTTTGTGAATGTTGACCCGTTCAAAGATTGTTTTTCACATCGGCTACCACGAGCGTTATTACAGTCATCCAGAACAGCTGGTGCTCTCTTGCATGCTTTAGTGTTACTTGCCTCGATGCGAGCATAAAAGGCATTTAGCATCTAGGCACTGGGTAGCTCGCGTTGGGGTTTCCCTTTGTAGTCCGTAATAGTTTCCAAACCCTGCCACATCCGACGTGTGTCAGAGCCGGTGTAGTAGGATTCAATCTTAATCCTGTATTGGCACTTTGCTTGTTCGATGGTTCGTTTGAGGGCATTGCGGGATTTCTATAAGCATCCGGATTAGTCTCCCGCTCCTTGAAAGCGGCAGCTCTAGCCTTTAGCTTGATGCGAATGTTGCCTGTCATCCATGGCTTCTGGTTGGGATATGTACGTACAGTCACTGTGGGGTCGACGTCGTCAATGCACAAGGTGGTGTACTCCTCAATGCCATTGGATGAATCCCGGAACATATTCCAGTCTGTGCTAGCAAAACAGTCCTGTAGTGTAGCATCCGTCTCATCTGACCACTTCCGTATTGTGCGAGTCACTGGTACTTCCTGCTTTAGTTTTTGCTTGTATGCAGGAATCCGGAGGATATAATTATGGTCAGATTTGCCAACTGGAGGGCGGGGGAGAGCTTTGTATGCATCTCTGTGTGTGGAGTAAAGGTGGTCTAGGATTTTTTTTCTCTGGTTGCTCATGTGACATGCTGCTAAAAATGTGGTAAAACTGATTTACGTTTGCCTGCATTTAAGACCCCGACCACTAGGAGCGCCGCTTCTGGGTGAGAATTTTTTTCATGGTTTATGGCCTTATAGAGTTGGTTGAGAGCGGGTGCCATTTGGGACGTAGATTTTCTTTTGTGGATTCTCAAATCAACAGTCAACAAAACCTTTGTTCTAAAGGTAAATGTGATGTCAGCTGTATGAGATAAGATTCCATGGCAGCTCCATGGACACCTAGGAATGCTCACTGACTTTAATAGTATGTATATAAGCAGAATGATATAGTAAGTACACAGTAATAAGGAGCTTATTGCACGTCAACACATCTGCGTCAATCTTTAGAAACCTTTACTCCTCCCTTCCCTTACCCATATTATAGGATGTTAACATTTTACGATGATCTATGAGAATGTATGAAATGCCTGTGTTTTATAAAGTGCCGTATAAATGATTCTGCTCTCTACTTAGCTATAAAAAAAGAGGCGCTTATTAAAATAGGTTTGACTTGTAAGGTAGGTTAGATTCCAGCCATTTACAGCCATTTTGTTGGATAATGAATCAAACGGTGAGGGCCATATTAAAGTTGTCCAGTGTAAACATTACCTCAGGTGGCGCAGGGTCTCCATTCAGAACATGATGGAGTTGACACTTATACCCCATGATCTGCTGGTTCTCTGTGAACGTGTCTCCTACCATTACAAGGTCATGGGCCGGTCATCCTGCTAGGCTAACACGTCTGTCTGTTGTTTTGTCTGTTGCTGTCTATTGCTGTAGCATCACCATGACGACAATCTCTACAGTTCTTGGTATGGGTATGATGCCTCTGGGTCTGTACATCTACACACACTCCTGTATGGAGACAGGCACCATCAGAATACCTTACTTTAATATTGGTAATGACCTTTTGGTTCTTTCACAGTTTAATAAATTGCAGTTTTATTATTTTTTGCCGCTTTGATGTTTTGAATCTTCTCTATCTTCAGACTCACTATTTACTTCTCCCTCTTTCTCTCTCTCTCATTCTCTCTCACGTTTTCCATCTGATTCTTTAACTTTTTAACATTGGAGATTGCAGTGTGATAAACTCTGTAGGTCAGAAATTGTAAGAATCTTCAAATGCATTGGAATGGAATAAAAGTTCACCAGCAGTCTATGATTAGGGCTTGAAACGAGGGCTACGTAACATGTTGGACATTTGGAGTCATACTTCTGGTCTGATGTTATTCAATATGTATTAGAGGCCATGTAGGCCTATGTATAAACATAGCATTTTTTTAGGCATCACTCTGATCACCTTGGTAGTCCCTGTAGCGTTGGGTGTTTTTGTGAACTACAAGTGGCCCAAAGCAGCAAGGAAGATCTTGGGGGTATGTCTAATCTGTCTACTTTTTAGTATTTTGTTATTGTCATGCTACAAATCCTCAGACACTGGCCCTTTACTGGCATCCCTGTCTGTCTATCTCACGCTCTCTGTAGGTGGGTACTGTGGTTGGAAGTCTTCTCCTGATGTTAGTAGGAATTGAAGGGGCTGTTCTCTACCGAGGCTCATGACATACAGACATCTCCATTCATTTTATGAGTCATCTTCCCTCTGATAGGCTACAGTGCCTTGTTCATCATCGCTGTCATCGTAAGGGAGCCATGGCAGAGGTAAGAGGTAAGAAAATATCAGGGCCCATATTCTCAAAGTGTCGTAGTGTATGAGTGCTGATCTAGGACAGGGGTCACCAACCTTTTCTGAGTCAAGATCACTTTCTGAGTCAAAATGCAAACTGACATCTACCTCTAAGATTTTCTAATTGTAAGACTTAAAAAACGTAAGCCTATGCAACATTAACCTATTAAAAACAGTACTGTATCAATGAGGTTTGTGCAGTAGGCTATAGGCTCAATACATGATCACTGCATATTGGTTTTAATTCAATTTCCCTGCCAATGCATTATTGTTCTGGCCATTTACAAAATATACGCTACCGTTAAAAAGTTTGGGTCACTTAGAAATGTCCTTGATTTTGAAAGAAAAGCAAACATTTTTGTCCATTAAAATAACATCAAATTGATCAGAAATACAGTGTAGACATTGTTAATGTTGTAGATGACTATTGTAGCTGGAAATGGAAGGTTTTTTATGGAATATCTACATAGGCGTATAGAGACCCATTATCAACTACCATCATTCCTGTGTTCCAATGGCACGCTGTGTTAGCTAATCCAAGTTTATCATTTTAAAAGGCTAATTGATCAATAGAAAACCCTTTCACAATTATGTTAGCACAGATGAAAACTGTTGTTCTGATTAAAGAAGCAATAAAACTGGCCTTTAGACTAGTTGAGTATCTGGAGCATCAGCATTTGTGGGTTCGATTACAGGCTCAAAATGGCTAGAAACAAAGAACTTTCTTCTGAAACTCGTCAGTCTATTCTATTCAATGCTAGAAATTGCCAAGAAACTGAAGATCTCGTACAACGCTGTGTACTACTCTGTTCACAGAACAGCGCAAACTGACTCTAATCAGAATAGAAAGAGGAGTGGGAGGCCCCGGTGCACAACTGAGCAAGAGGACATTAGAGTGTCTAGTTTGAGAAACAGACGCCTCACAAGTCCTCAACTGGAAGCTTCATTAAATAGTACCCACAAAACACCAGTCTCAAGAGGCGACTCCGGGAAGCTGGCCTTCTAGGCAGAGTTGTAAAGAAAAAGCCATATCTCAGACTGGCCAATAAAAAGAAAAGATGAAGATCTTGCCATGTTTGATAACAAGTGGCATATTATTAATAAGAAGCTCGGTTTCCTACTATAGGTAGTTGGCTGCATAGTGATAGCAACATTGCAACTCTGATGCAAGTACAATTCCCTTCTGCCTGGTAAGGGACCTCCTATATGTGCACATGTGCACCAACATTTTTTATGGGCATAATCATAGAATTACATATATGATTGGAACCTATTTCTTCCTATTCCAAAAAATAAGTGGTAAGCCTACCTGTTTGATAGACACAATTATGCTATCCATAGATGTCGGTATAGCCAAATACTACCATACCGTGTCATGCACTGAATAAATATCTATGTGTCTGGGAAAGGCTTGGTGTGTTTGGTTAAAACCAGGGATTGAATTGAGTGAAGGTATCACATACCCGTTGTTAAAAAAAGGGAAAAAATAATATATTTTGTTTGTATATTTTGAAATAAATACATGAAACGTATCCAATTTATATCAAGTGTTCTATAACAATGCTTAACTCGGTGATGCCTTATGTTAGAAACAAGTTCTAAAATGCCCGTGAAAGATGTGACTCCGATGCATATGGGGATATATTGATTCCCCTCTATGACATTCTGAAGCTGAGCTGCAGCATATAATATTAGAGGAGATTAAAAGAAATGACTTTGCTATTCTGTCCCTATTAATTGAGCTTTTCTCTTTCTGAAAAGAGAAGATGTTTGTTTAAACCCAGGCAGCTTTTAGGGAAGCACTTCTGTTGTTGTGTTATACGAGTAGCCAGCAGTTGAAGCTTACATTTTTCTGCATCAGTAGAGCCTCTGTCTGGGTGGAAAGTTCACTTTTGAAAGTGCCATGCTTAAATTCATTAGGATGTCTAAGATGTAATTATTTGCAAAAAAGACACTCTGGTTTGACATTGAGAAATATGGTAAGAATGTCTATATCTCTGTCCATTATTTCCTGAAACTTATATGTTGTGTGGGGTAGGGGTTTGCAGATTTTTGTCTTGCCTAGGGTAGCAGAACGTCCAGGACCGGCCCTGTCTAGGACCTTCCTAGAATAAGTATTGACGCGCAAACTCCGAATATCAAACTAAAAATAAATGTAATGCAGTGTATTTGTTTAATTTATAACATGTACTTTTTTGAAGTAATAGATAACGCATGTATTATTTACATGTTTCATATGATGACAACTGCGCTGTGCTGGAAGTCGACCACATCTCCCATAAAGCATTGCAATTTACAACATCTTTGCCAAAACGAATCGAATTGGTTATTTCTTCACTGCAAGAAATGAAATTGGATTGAAGTGTGCATGGATTTGTACAAGCTGAGGTAACAGAAAAAATACATTTGCTTCATGTAGATTGTCTCCATGTATTAAATGCGCAGCAAGGTTGACATTAATTAGTTTCCTCCACATCTTGCATGAGTGATTTGATGTCAACAAGTTCAGGATATTGTCAGCTAGCAAGCTAACGTTAGCCAACTTTCCTTGTTGTTAGCTAGCAAAGATATACGGCAATAGCTAACTATTATTTTAGGTTTCCCATACTACTACGGACTTACTTGCACTGCAAAATAAGAGAGACGCAGACTTTCTGAAATCTAACGTTAGACGCTTGCAACCTGTAAAGTTAGCTAGCCAATGAAGGTAACGTTTGCTAGCTAGTTAGCTCTAGCATCCTATTTACCTAGCTAGCATTAGCATGTTAGCTAGCGTAACAATAAACATAACTAGGTGAGCTTATTTGGTTGAACACATAAATATGGAACAGGTGGATAGTTGGCTAGCTATGGTTTGGTTGGTTGTCAAAGACTAACTAGCATAGTAAGCAAGGTGTAGCTTGTTGGTTGTCCAGAATGGCAACTTTACCTTCTCAATGCCATTTGTCCATAAGCCCTGAGACATGCTGTAATTGCTCTCTGGCCATGTGTCACTGAACATACGGTCATACTGTAACAACAGTGTTGTTTTTTAATTATTCAGTCTTCAACCTCATTCAGAGAGATATTTATTGTTCGATGGGTCAGGGTAACTTTAACACATGGCAATGGGACAAAGTAGCTACCCTTTGCCTTGATGACAGCGTGGCACACTTGGCATTCTCTCAACCAGCTTCACCTGCAATGCTTTTCCAAAAGTCTTGAAGGAGTTCCCATATATGCTGAGCTTTTGTTGGTTGCTTTCTTTCACTCTGTCCAACTAATCCCAAACCATCTCAATTGGGTTGAGGTCGGGTGATCGTGGAGGCCAGGTCATCTGATGCAGCACTCATCACTCTCTTTCTTGGTAAAATAGCCCTTACACAGCCTGGAGGTGTGTTGGGTCATTGTCCTGTTGAAAAACAAATTATGGTCCCACTAAGTGCAAACCAGATGGGATGGTGTATCCCTGCAGAATGCTGTGGTAGCCATGCTGGTTAAGTGTGCCTTGAATTCTAAATAAATCACTGACATTGTCACCAGCAAACCACCATCACACCACCTCCATGCTTCACGGTGGGAACCACACATGCAGAAATCATCCGTTCACCTACTCCGTGTCTCACAAAGACACAGCGGTTGGAAGCAAAAATCAGATTAGACAGATTTTCACCTGTCTAATGTCCATTGCTTGTGTTTCTTGGCCCAAGCAAATTTCTTCTTATTGGTGTCCTTTTAGTAGTGGTTTCTTTGCAGCAATTTGACCATGAAGGCCTCATTCACGCAGTCTCCTCTGAACAGTTGATGTTGAGATGTCTGTTACTTGAACTCTGAAGTTTTTATTTGGGCTGTAATCTGAGGCTGGTAACTCTAATAAACTTATCCTCTGCAGCAAAGGTAACTCTAGGTCTTTCTTTCCAGTGGTTGTCTTCATGAGAGCCAGTTTCATCATAGCGCTTGATGGTTTTTGCGACTGCACTTAAACTTAAAGTTCTTGACATTTTCCGGATTGGCTGACCTTCATGTCTTAAAGTATTGATGGCTTGTTGTTTCTCTTTGCTTATTTGAGCTGTTCTTGATGTAATATGGACTTGGTTTTTTACCAAATGGATCAATCCTCTGTATATCACCCTGATTGGCTCAAATGCATTAAGAAGGAAATTCCACAAATTAACTTTGAACAGGGCACACCTGTTAATTGAAATGCATTCCAGGTGACTACCTCATGAAGCTGGTTGAGAGAATGCCAAGTGTGTGCAAAGCTGTCATCAAGGCAAAGGGTGGCTACTCTCAAATATAAAATACACTTTCTTTGGTTACTACATGGTTCCATGAATTTGATTATAAAATGTAGAAAATAGTAAAAAAATAAATAACCCTTGAACGAGTAGGTGTCAACTTTTGACTGGTACTGTATGTAATTTTCAATACTCTCATTGCCTACAGTTTTATCAGTATATATCTTTTAGACAGACTTATATGGGATGGTTTCTAGATTTCATGAGTTGTCAAGGAAGTAAATAAATATTTTTTTAAATATATAACTAGGCAAGTCAGTTAAGAATGCATACTTATTTACAAAGAATGCATACTTATTTACAATGATGGCCTACACCGGCCAAACCCGGATGACGCTGGGCCAATTGTGCACCGCCCTATGGGACTTCCAATCATGGCCGGTTGTGATACAGCCTGGATTCGTACCAGGGTGTCTGTAGTGACACATTTAGCGCTGAGATGCAGTGCCTTAGACCACTCTGCCACTCGGGTGCCCTTTGACCACATTGTCTCTGCAGTATATGTCTTCTGCCCTTTTAGCGCTCGGTAAAATACTGAGGAGGGGGGTGTTGTCACATGGAGTCTATTCAGCGCTAGAAAGCTCACTAGGGGCCACATAATCTGTCAAGTGTGGGTGGAAATGTGTTCTCGTTTGTGATGCTCCATTTTTTTTAGCTGTGCCATATCTGTTTGGCAGGAGAGAGAGACCTCCACACTGGGCTGGGGCCCAATGGCATCTGTCCTACATCTCTCTATTGCCAACAGTGTCATCATACATTGAGCCTCCTGTGAGAATTATCCTTACCTCTTTTTCCATTGAGTGTGCACTTGTGAGGGAAAGAACAGAACAGACTCAACTTGAGCATTTGGCTGGCTGTAGGCCAAATGTGCTGTTCTAAAGTCCTCTACCTTCTCACAAGCTTTCTGAATTGTCCTGATAGAGCAATTCGATAGTAACAGAATTGTGCTGAGACTCAGATTGTTCACTTTTAAAATGTATGCCAAACAAAAACTATTGATTTCAAAGTTCAACAAACCATACAACTCCATGCACAAGGACTACTTTTAACAATTTACATTTTACAAAAACACATTTACTGGAAGAACTGTGTAATGCAAAATGTGGTAACACAATTTCTGTAAAAATCTCTGTGACCACGTTTTCCAATTAAAGATTCAACGATGTCTGCAGAAATAATGGGGTGTCAGCCAGGATGTCAGTTAAACGACAATTTAGCCATCAACTTGCCGGCTTTCGGACTATTTAAATAAAACTGTTGCCGGCCAAAAGTACTGGGAGGAAAGAAAATACTATTTCAAAATAATGCTTTTTATTCATTAATAGGAAACCAGTTGACCTAAATACCATCATGCTTATTGCTCTAATTTTCATAATTTAGTGGCGTTAACTTCTCTAGCGTAGGGGGCAGCATTGGGAATTTTGGATGAAAAGCATACCCAAATTAATCTGCCTGCTACTCAGCCATAAAAGCTAGAATATGCATATAATAAACCATGATGCTCTCTCCACCATACTTTTTGATGTGTGCTGTGCCTTTTTTTTCTCCACACATATAGTTTTGTTCCTTCCAAACAACTCAACTGTAGTTTCATCTGTCCACGGAAACTTTTGCCTGTAGCGCTGTAGAACATCCAGGTGCACTTTTGCAAACTTCAGATGTGCAGAAATGTTTTTTTTTGGACAGCAGTGGCTTCTTCCGTGGTGTCCTCCCATGACCACCATTCATGTTTAGTGTTTTACGTAATGTAGACTAGTCAACAGAAATGTTAGCATGTTCCAGAGATTATGTAAGTCTTTAGCTGACATGCTAGGATTCTTCTTAACCTCATTGAGCTTTCTGCGCTGTGCTCTTGCAGTCATCTTTGCAGGACGGCCACTCCTAGGGAGAGTAGCAACAGTGCTGAACTTTCTCCATTTATAGGCAATTTGTCTTACCGTGGACTGATGAACATCAAGGCTTTAGAGATACTTTTGTAACCCTTTTCAGCTTTATGCAAGTCAACAATTCTTAAAATTAGGTCTTCTGAGATCTTTTTGTTTGAGGCATGGTTCACATCAGGCAATGCTTCTTGTGAATAGCAAAATCAAATTTTGTGAGTTTGAATTTTTTTAATATGGCAAGGCAGCTCTAACCAACATCTCGAATCTCGTCTCATTGATTGGACTCCAGGTTAGTTGAGGCTTTTGGAGAAGTCATTAGCCTAGGGGTTCACATACTTTTTCCAACCTACACTGTGAATGTCTAAATGATGTATTCAAAATAGACGAGAAAAATATAATTTGTGTTATTAGTTTAACCTCTCTAGGGTACGTGAGACGGTAGCGTCCCACCTCTTCAACAGCCAGTGAAACTGCAGGGCGCCAAATTCAAAACAACAGTAATTCCATAATTAAAATTCCTCAAACATACATGTATTTTACACCATTTTAAAGATACACTTGTTGTAAATCCAGCCACAGTGTCAGATTTCAAAAAGGCTTTACGACGAAAGCAAACCAAACGATTATGTTAGGTGAGTGCATATTCACAGAATAACACAACCTTTTTTCCAGCCAAAGAGAGCAGTAACAAAAAGCAGAAATAGAGAGAAAATTAATCACTAACCTTTGATGATCTTCATCAGATGACACTCATAGGACTTCGTGTTACACAATACATGTATGTTTTGTAAGGTAAAGTTCATATTTATATCCAAAAATCTGAGTTTACATTGGCGCCTTATGTTCAGAAGTTCCAAAACATCCTTTGATTTTGCAGAGAGCCACATCAATTTACAGGAATACTCATAATAAACATTACTAAAAGATACAACTGTTATGCATGGAATTTTAGATGCACTTCTCCTTAATGCAACCGCTGTGTCAGATTTCAAAAAAGCTTTACGGAAAAAGCAACCCATGCAATAATCTGAGTCGGCGCTCAGAGCCCAATCAAGACACCAATATAGCCGCCATATTATGCAGTCAACAGAAATCAGAAGTAACATTATAAACATTCACTTACCTTTGATGATCTTCATCAGAATGCACTCCCAGGAATCCCAGTTCCACAATAAATGTTTGTTTTGTTCGATAATGTCCATTTGTCCAAATTCCTCCTTGTTGTTCTAGCGTTCAGTACACTTTCCAAACTCAGGACGCGCGGCCAGGTCCAGCGGAAAGTACAGACGAAAAGTTAAAGTAATATTATAGTCCGTAAAAACATGACAAACGAAGTATTGAATCAATCTTTAGGATGTTTTTAACATAATTCTACAATAATGTTCCAACCGGAGTATTCCTTTGTCTTCAGAAGTGCGATGGAACAGATCTCGTTCTCACGTGAATGCGCATGTTCAGGTCATGATAGACCTTACTCATTCCTCTCTCCTTCGGCCCCACTTCACAGTAGAGGCATCAGACAAGGTTCTAACGACTGTTGACATCTAGTGGAAGTCTTAGGAAGTGCAACATTACCAATTAGAGGTCGACTGATTAATCGTGATGGCCGATTAATCGGGGCCGATTTCAAGTTTTCATAACAATCGGAAATCGGTATTTTTGTGCGCCGATTTTTATTTTTTATTCATTATTTATTTTTATTTTATTTTTTTGGGGCTGAACTTGAATGGGGTTCCTTCGTTATTTTACCGTTCATGTCTTCCATAGAGAATGTCTTGATCTACTTCAAATAAGGTCTATGTTTCGTGCAGGCTTAAACCGCCTCGACGTTTTGATACCCGTGTAAATCTCACTAGGATAAGGTAACGTTTGTCAACATATTTTCATAAATCCACTCTACAAAAAAAATGATCTTCGCTTATATTTAGCCAATATTGATCAGAGTTACCTTGTCCTATGGATATCTACACAGTTATAAAATTGGCAAGGTGGTGTAAGCCGACACAAAACACAGACCTTATTTTAAGTGAATCTAAAAAATATCCTATGGAATAAATGAAGGAACCGCTTTTCAGATTTTGCTAGGTGTCATGGGAATTATGACTCGCACTTTGGTCGTCAATTCTTACCATGCCCATTATTAAAATAGGTTTTCCTGCATATAGAAATGACAGTTTTTTTTTTTTCAACATTCATCACAGGTAACTTAAACTCTATTTTTATTCAAACAGTTGAGAGTATTTGTCTCCTAAGCAGACTCTTCAGTATCATTGTCACTTCAGAGCTGTGTGTGTATTTATGTATTATATTAAGTGAAACTAAAGTGTTCATTCAGTATTGTTGCAATTGTCATTATTACAAAAATGTGTGTATTTTATATATATATATATATATATAAACTTTTTTATTTTTATAAATCGGCCGATTTAATCGGTATCGGCTTTTTTTGTCCTCCAATAATCGGTATCGGCGTTGAAAAATCATAATCGGTCGACCTCTATTACCAATATCCCACTGTATCTTCAATAGGAGCTGAGTTGAAAATCGACCAACCTCAGATTTCCCACTTCCTGGTTGGATTTTTTCTCAGGTTTTTGCCTGCCATACTCACAGACATCATTCAAACAGTTTTAGAAACTTCAGAGCGTTTTCTATCCAAATCTACTATACTATGCATATTCTAGCTTTTATGGCTTTGTAGCAGGCCGTTTACTCTGGGCATGCTTTTCATCCGGACGTGAAAATACTGCCCCCTACCCCAAAGAAGTTAAGCACACTATGTTTGTCTGTTGTGACTTAGATGAAGATCAGATCAAGTTTGATGACCAATTTATGTAGAAATCCAGGTAATTCTAAAGGGCTCACACTTTTTCCTGCCATTATAGGTACATGACGTAATAACGCCACGTAAAATATTGCGCTACACGTGCAACACAGCATTCCTAACTTTGCCCTCAATGTCTGCTGTGTGGATCGAGCAGTCAACAAGTCGAGCAGTCATTTGAAAGGGTAGGAACATTTCAGCGAGACAACGTAAAGGCGAAATCCATTAAAGCCAAGATAATGGAATTCATTGCCCTTGACAATCAACCGTTCTCTGTCGTGGATGATGTTGGCTTTCGCCGACTGGTTGAGCACCGGTACACACTACCAAGTGTGCTATTTTTCAAATGTTGCCATACCGGAGTTGCACGGTAATAGTGTCGCCGCTATTAGCTTCACGACATACATACTATGGAACGCCGTTTGGATCTTTGCGTGTCAAAAAAAATACATTAGCACTGTCAAAGCTGTACAAAAAAGTCTGCAAACAAGCACACACCGGCCACGAACGATGTGTTTTCAATACCGGATTGGTAATAAAGCATAATTTGTTCGACCTCAACTTCTGGGGTAGCTAGCTTTAGCTTGGTACCTAGCTAGCACCAATACAACCAGCCTGAAAACAATGACCAGCAGAAACTGCAGTCATTTTCATTATTCTTAGCAATGATTTAGGAATCCTTGTGAGTAAGTATTATTGTTCGCCTATTGAAATTGAACTTCAGTTCATGAAAATAAATGGCCAGCCAGCTACTTAACCCCCTATGCCCAATGCTAACGTTTAAGCAGCCAGCTAGCTTCATCTGGCTAGTGACGCTCGACCAAATCAAATTTGATTTTTCACATACATATGGTTAGCAGATGTTAATGCGAGTAGGGCGAAATGCTTGTGCTTCTAGTTCCGACAATGCAGTAATAACCAACGAGTAACCTAACAATTTCACAACAACTACTTTATACACACGTGTAAAGGAATGAAGAATATGTACATTAAAATATATGAATGAGTGATGGTACAGAACGGCATAGGCAAGATGCAGTAGATGGTATAGAGTACAGTATATACATATGAGATGAGTAATGTAGGGTATGTAAACTAGAGGTCGACCGATTATGATTTTTCAACGCCGATACCGATTATTGGAGGACCAAAAAAAGCAGATACCGATTAGTCGGCTTTTTTTGTTGTTTTTTAAAATGTATTTATTTGTAATAATGACAATTACAACAATACTGAATGAACACTTTATTTTAACTTAATATAATACATCAAAATCAATTTAGTAAGTAAATATTGAAACATGTTCAATTTGGTTTAAATAATGCAAAAACAAAGTGTTGGAGAAGAAAGTAAAAGTGCTATATGTGCTATGTAAGAAAGCTAACGTTTCAGTTCCTTGCTCAGAACATGAGAACATATGAAAGCTGGTGGTTCCTTTTAACATGAGTCTTTAATATTCCCAGGTAATAAGTTTTAGGTTGTAGTTATTATAGGACTATTTCCCTCTATACCATTTGTATTTCATTAACCTTTGACTATTGGATGTTCTTATAGGCACTTTAGTATTGCAAGTGTAACAGTATAGCTTCCGTCCCTCTCCTCGCTCCTCCCTGGGCTCGAACCAGCAACACAACGACAACAGCCACCATCGAAGCAGCGTTACCCATGCAGAGCAAGGGGAACAACTACTAGAAGGCTCAGAGCGAGTGACATTTGAAACGCTATTAGCGCGTGCTAACTAGCTAGCCATTTCACTTCGGTTACACCAGCCTCGTCTCGGGAGTTGATAGGCTTGAAGTCATAAACAGCGCAATGCTTGACGCACAACGAAGAGCTGCTGGCAAAACGCACGAAAGTGCTGTTTGAATGAATATTTACGTGCCTGCTTCTGCCTACCACCGCTCAGTCAGATACTTAGATGCTTGTATACTCAGTCAGATTATATGCAACGCAGGACACGCTAGATAATATCTAGTAATATCATAAACCATGTGTAGTTATGTTTGATTGTTTAATGCTAGCTAGCAACTTACCTTGGCTTACTGCATTCGCGTAACAGGCAGTCTCCTTGTGGAGTGCAACGAGAGAGAGGCAGGTCGTTATTGCGTTGGACTAGTTAACTGTACGGTTGCAATATTGGATCCCCCGAGCTGACAAGGTGACAATCTGTCGTTCTGCCCCTGAACTGCCCCTGAAGGCAGTTAACCCACCGTTGCTAGGCCGTCATTGAAAATAAGAATGTGTTCTTAACTGACTTGCCTAGTTAAATAAAGGTATAAAAATATATATATATTTTAATAGTAAAAATAAAATAAAAATCGGCAAATCGGCGCCCAAAAATACCGATTTCCGATTGTTATGGAAACTTGAAATCAGCCATTCCGATTAATCGGTCGACCTCTAATGTAAACATATAAAAGTGGCATTGTTTAAAGTGGCCAGTGATACATGTATTACATCAAGATGGCAAGATGCAGTAGATGGTATAAGTACAGTATATACATATGAGATGAGTAATGTAGGGTATGTAAACATTTTATGAAGTGGCATTGTTTAAAGTTGCTAGTGATAAAAACAAATCAATTTTCACATTGTTAAAGTGGCTGGAGTTGAGTCAGTATGTTGGCAGCAGTCACTCGGTGTTAGTGGTGGCTGTTTAACAGTCTGATGGCCTTGGGATAGAAGCTGTTTTTCGGTCCCTGCTTTGATGCACCTGTACTGACCTCGCCTTCTGGATGATAGCGGGGTGAACAGGCATTGGCTCGGGTGGTTGTTGTCCTTGATGATCTTTATGTCCTTCCTGTGACATCGGGTGGTGTAGGTGTCCTGGAGGGCAGATAGTTTGCCCCCGGAGATGCATTGTGCAGACCTCACTACTCTGGAGAGCCTTACGGTTGTGGGCGGAACAGTTGCCATACCAGGCGGTGATACAGCCCGATAGGATGCCCTCGATTGTGCATCTGTAAAAGTTTGAGTGCTTTTGGTGACAAGATGAATTTCTTCAGCCTCCTGAGGTTGAAGAGGCCCTGCTGCGCCTTCTTCACCACGCTGTCTGTGTGGGTGGACCAGTTCAGTTTGGCCGTGATGTGTACGCCAAGGAACTTAACTTACTACCCTCTCCACTACTGTCCCGTCTGTGTGGATAGGGGGGTGCTCCCTCTGCTGTTTCCTGAAGTCCACAATCATCTCCTTTGTTTTGTTGACGTTGAGTGTGAGGTTATTTTCCTGACACCACACTCCGAGGGACCTCACCTCCTCCCTGTAGGCCATCTCGTCGTTGTTGGTAATCAAGCCTACCACTGTAATTTATAGATTAAGTCGGGAGATAGTAACTCAGTAAACAACTTTTCCCGTGGTGCCCCAAATTACTAAATTGTTACATTATTAATTTAATCTAATAACAATTAAACAGATAATGATTCGATAAATAGCATTCATCACATTAATGATAGTCACGACAGTGCTCATGGGTCCTTTAACATGTAAATGACAGATTTATTGTTTGAGAGCATTTTCTTCATATTGTATCTCCCATTCGTTTTGACCTCTCTTTCCTAGGTTTGGCTCCCTGTAGACGGTGATGGCGCCAGGGGATATGGTGCCGGAACATGCCAAGCAGCATAAGCTCAAACAGGAGAAGGAGAAGCTTCAGAGCACCACCAGGCCTGATAGAGACTCTGAGCCAGATGGATCTTTTGTCTTTGAGGCCCACGAGGCATGGAAGGACTTCCACAACTCTTTGCACCAGTTCTACGAAGTGGGGGAGCTCTGTGATGTTACACTGAAGGTAGGCAGAGTATGGTTTTATAGTGTTGTCACAATACTCTTCATACTCAGTTAGCTATATCATGGCAGGAAGAGTAAGTAAACATGAAACCGACGTGTCATGTGTGACGACAAAGCCTTTTCATGTCTGTTTTTGTGAAGTTTAATGGAGACCAGTTAGGCCTATTGAATCAAATTAGTTTGAATCGTTGAATAGTTGGTGAAAGCCCTCGTCTCTTTAAAAAAAATTGAAAGGCACAATTGAACCACCTGAAGCTTGTGGAATGAATAGCTCAGGGAATTAATAACCTTTGAGCTGACATTAACTTGTTTCCGTCCTTTCTCCCTCCCTCTCCCTGTCTTTCTCTCTGTTCTCCCCGTGTTCAGGTGGGAAGCAGGCTGATACCATGCCACAAGCTGGTACTGGCCTGTGTCATCCCTTACTTCAGGGCCATGTTCTTGTCTGAGATGTCAGAGGCCAAACAGGACCTGATAGAGATCAAGGACTTTGACGGAGGCGCCATCCACGACCTGGTGCGTTTTGCCTACTCCTCCCGCCTGACCCTGACAGTGGACAACGTGCAGCCTCTTCTCTATGCAGCCTGTATTCTGCAGGTGGAGCTGGTCGCCAGGGCCTGCTGTGAGTATATGAAGGCACACTTCCACCCCTCCAACTGCCTGGCTGTCCGCACCTTTGCCGAGAGCCACAACCGCGTCGACCTGATGGACATGGCGGACCGGTATGCTTGCGAGCACTTCCGGGAGGTGGTGGACTGTGAGGACTTCCTGTGCGTGTTGCCTCAGCACCTGAGAACCCTGCTGTCCTCCAGCGAACTGAACATCCACTCTGAGAGACAGGTTTACAACGCTGCTGTCAAGTGGCTGAAGGCCAACCCCCAGCACCATGAGGCCTGGCTGGAACAGATCATGACTCAGGTCAGATAGTAGTCGCACACATCTCAGCCTTTGCATTTTAATGAATTCTCAGATGTAGGTATGCTTGTTGGTGCTTATGTGTTTCTGTGTGTACATTGACTTTGTTTTCTGTTTATGGAGTTTTTGCATTACCACTACTCCTGTGTGTGGTGTTTGAATCTGTGCTGTGTCTGTATTACCCGGCTGCCCTGCAGGTGCTTCTGTGTTTTATGTCCGAGTGTATGTTAACTCTGTGGTATATATCTGTGTGTCCTGTAGGTGCGCCTCCCCCTGCTCCCAGTAGACTTCCTGACAGGCACGGTGGCCAAGGAGGAGATGATCAAAGGAAATCTGAGCTGCCGGGATCTGCTGGATGAGGCCAGGAACTATCACCTGCACCTCAGCAACAAGGTGGTGCCTGACTTTGAGTACTCAGTCCGCACCACGCCTAGGAAACATACTGCAGGTAACAGACTGGTAGCCTGTCCAACTATTAAGCAATCAGCTACATAATAGGGTTGAGCTTGTACAATGCAGAACAATGATCAAGAAAAAGCTGGAATTCCTGCAATTCTTCATGTCACTTTTATTTATTACGAGCCTGACAAATAACAAAACCTTCGGTCTTTTGATTCCTCTTGAGTGTATATTTATATGTTGAGCTGGCATTGCAGTGTTGTTTTTCTCACTGGTCCTGCTCTGACCTTTGCCCCCCAACTCTCCTCAGGGGTATTGTTCTGTGTTGGTGGCCGGGGAGGTTCTGGTGACCCGTTCCGCAGCATCGAGTGTTACTCCATCAGCAAGAACAGTTGGTTCTTCGGGCCTGAGATGAACAGCAGGAGACGCCATGTTGGAGTAATTTCTGTAGGAGGTAAGAGATGGAGGGATGAGAAAGGTGAAAGGAGAGATGGTGAATAGATGGATATAGGACTCTAGTTGCCAAAAGCCCATTTTAGCATGGGCAGCGCCATTGAGGACTTTCATCCTTTTGAAGGAGTCAACAGTGTGGGACTTCCAATGGGTTAAGGGAGGATCAAATGACTCCAACTGGGTCATCAAGAGGGATCAGCCAATGAATTATACTTGTGAAGAAGAAAATTGGAGATGGCCTGAATGGCATTGTCCATGCTCTAACGCCTTAATTAGACGCATACAGTGATGCGATGTCTATGGCGTTGGGAGAACAGTAGGGATTTAGCAACTCACCGATACACATCGGTCCCCAGTTCAAATGTTTAAGATGCAAGTGCATCAGTATGCGTGAGCCAAAACCGATCCAAATGACAACCAATTTAAAACGTTACGAATTGCCGGTTCATTAACGTTTTTTACTCATTCTTTTTTTTTCTGCCTTATTCCAAAAATATTTATTATTGAATTGATGCGTCCTCCTTCAGCTTATTGAACTTTTATGCATGTAACTGCGTATGACATTGATCTACAAGTCAGATAACAACTGTTTGCACAGTGCGGGAGATGCAGCTGCTTGTGCCAACGAGAGGTAGGCCTACCCTATCCCTTTTTCAAATATTCTTAGGCTACATCTGCGTGGCACCTTTAGCATTCAGGTGTTTGTAATATTAAATCATGGGCTTTATTATTTGAGGGACAACCCATGTAATTTGCTGAGTCATTGTTACCAAAATGCTGTGTAGGCTACCGGAGTGGACACATCTCACATCTTGCTGATTGTACATCTAAATTCTGATTGGGGCTTTTTGACTTCCAGATTCTCTGTATTAAATGTTTTTGGTAGTTCTCCTTTAAACAGTATTTTTTTACATGAACAGGGTAAAGGTGTAATTTCATAACAAGGACAGCAATAATTTTTGCGAGCTGTACTGGTCATAACGGGAAAAGACAGCAGCTCTCCTCTGTAAAGTTCCAAACGGTCAAAACCATTTGCTTTTGAGACGGAGGTAAAATCCGAAGCTGTTATAAAAATTGTTTATTACCAGTCAAAAGTTTGGACACCTACTCATACATTTTTTTTTTTTTTTTACTGTTTTCTACATTGTAGAATAATAGTGAAGACAAACTAAGAAATAACATATATAGGAATCATGTCGTAACCAAAAAAGTGTTACACAAATTAAAATATATTTGAGATTCTTCAAAGTAGCCACCCTTTGCCTTGATGACAGCTTTGCAAACAATTGGCATTCTCTCAACCAGCTTCATGAGGTAGTCACCTGGAATGCATTTCAAATAACAGGTGTGCCTTGTTAAAAGTACATTTGTGGAATTTCTTTCTTTCTTAATGAGTACACACTTTTTCATTTCCCTGCTGTATCAGACCAAAAAAAAACATATCAGTATGGCTCTAGTCATAGATAATTTCTCAAAATAAGTGATGACATATTACTAGGTCAAAAATGTTTTATCTGCTACATGACAAGTTAATCAGTGGGTGATGAGGATTTCAGATAAAAAGTGGAGGGACGAAAACAACTTGCCCATCTTATAGTGGTAGATGGTCAATCTGCCCTATTGCGTCATACATGCAGGCGCAGCATATGTTTTACTATTGTTACAGGCTTTGGTTTTTCATTTATGTTTTGACGTTGGACTTTAGCACATATGGCTCGTTATCACTTAGGGCGCACCGATTGGCATCACCTCGTTAGTCATTATGTGGTGGCATCTTTGAAGCCTATTCCTGCTTTTGACAAACCTTTCAGCAGGGTTCTGGTGGATTGTGTTGGTCCTTTGCCCAAAGCCAAAACGGGTAACCAGTTTCTCTTAACCATTATGTGTGCTGCCACTTGTTTCCCTGAGGCCATTCCACTGAGGAAAATCACGACTCCCAGTATCGTTAAGGCCCTGGTGAAATTATTTTCAACGTTTGGACTTCCGCAGGCAGTGCAGTCGGACCAAGGTTTGAATTTCATGTCAAAGGTCTTCCAGCAAGTGCTACACCAGTTGGATGTAACCCATTGCCCCTTTAGTGCCTACCACCCAGAGCAGCGTAGGAAGTTGTTCAGGAATCTCTTGGTTTTTGTCCGAATGAACTTGTGTTTGAACATCATGTCAGACTTTCAGCCTTGCTTATAGGCAAGGACATTCAACATTTACAGCACTTACACAAGTGACTGATGATTGACTGAGAGAAATTGATGATTAAAAGAATGTGGGAGCTGTTTTGTTAGACTTCAGTGTGGCTTTTGACATTATCGAGCAGAGTCTGCTGATTGAAAAATGTATGTGTATTGGCTTTACACCCCCTGCTTTATTGTGGATAAAGAGCTACTTGTCTAACAGAATACAGAGGGTGTTCTTTAATGGAAGCCTCTTCAACATAATCCAGGGAGAATCAGGAATTCCCCAGGCCAGCTGTCTAGGCCCCTTACTTTTTTCAATCTTTACCAATGACATGCCACTGGCTTTGAGTAAAGCCAATGTTGTGACTTTACTTTCATTAATCCAATGACTGTTATTTATCAAATCAGCAAACTATTTTAAATTAGTCATGTAATAATTAACTCATTAGGAATTTGGGGCACCACGAGAGCGGTTGTTTAGAGTTACCATCTCCTGAATTAAACTCTAATGGTCTTTACTTATCACATTCATAAAAAAGTCAACGTATTAATCATATTCTGAACAGTCGTAACCTCCTGCATCTGCAAAATCCCCAGCCTTACTTATGATTCAGTACTACACAAATTAACTAAATGATAACACAGAATGAACATACACATTAGGAAAAGGTCCCTGGCAGACTGACACAACATATGGCAACTTACTACACAACGACATGACGAGGGAGGGAGCTTAACAGAGCTGCACTTAGTTCCAGAATGGGTGGCAAGGAATAAGTCGTAAATATTTCAAAAACTAAAAGCATTGTATTTGGGACATATCATTCACTACCTCATAAATCTTGTAATAAATAATGTGGAAGTTGAGCAAGTTGAGGAGTAACCCTGGATTGTAAACTGTCAATGTAGACATTGTTAATGTTGTAAATGACTATTGTTGCTGTAATATTTTTAATGTAATATCTACATAGGCGTACAGAGGCCCGTTATCAGCAACCATCATTCATGTGTTCCAATGGCACGTTGTTAGCTAATCCAAGTGTATCATTTTAAAAGGCAAATTGATCATTAGAAAACCCTTTGCAATTATGTTAGCACAGCTGAAAACTGTTGTTCTGACTAAAGAAGCAATAAAACTGGCCTTCTTTAGACTAGTTGAGTATCTGGAGCATTATCATTTGTGGGTTCAATTAGTCTCAAAATGGCCAGAAAAAAATAACTTTCTTCTGAAACTTGTCAGTCGTTCTGAGAAATGAAGACTATTCCATGCGAGAAATTGCCAAGAATCTGAAATTCTCGTACAATGCTGTGTACTTCTCCCTTCACAGAACAGTGCAAACTGGCTCTAACCAGAATAGAATGAGGAGTGGGAGGCCCCGGTGCACAACTGAGCAAGAGGACAAGTACATTAGTGTCTAGAAACAGGCTCCTCACAAATCCTCAACTGGCAGCTCCATTATAAATAGTACCCGCAAAACACCAGTCTCAACGTCAACAGTGAAGAGGTGACTCTGGGATGCTGGCCTTTCAAACCGCTTTTTTTCACATTTTGTTACGTTACAGCTTTATTCTAAAATGTATTACATTATTTTTTCCCTGAATCTACGCACAATACACCATAATGACAAAGCAAAAATTATTTGAAATATTTTTTGCAAATGTTTTAAAAATAAAAACAAATGCCTTATGCAAATAAGTATTTAGACCCTTTGCTATGAGACTCAAAATTGAGCTCAGGTGCATCCTGTTTCCATTGATCGTCCTTGATATTTCTACTACTTGTTTGGAGTCTAGCTGTGGTAAATTCAATTGATTGCACATGATTTGGAAAGGCACACACCTGTCTATATAAGGTCCCACAGTTGACAGTACATGTCAGAGCAAATGAGTTCGAATGAGCTCATGAGTTTGAAGAAATTGTTCGTAGAGCTCCGAGACAGGATTGGGTCGAGGCACAGATCTGCAGAAGGGCGCCAAAACATTCCTACAGCTTTGAAGGTCCCCAAGAACACAGGGGCCTCCGTCATTCTTAAATGGAAGAAGTTTGGTACCACCAAGACTCTTCCTTAGAGCTGGCCGCCCGGCCAAACTGAGCAATCGGGGGAGAAGGGCCTCGGTCAGAGAGGTGACCAAGAACCTCATAGTCACTCTGACAAAGCTCCAAAGTTCCTCTGTGGAGATGGGAGAACCTTCCAGAAGGACAACTATCTCTGCAGCACTCCACCAAATCAGGCTTTTATGGTAGAGTGGCCAGACTGAAGCAACTCCTCAGTAAGAGGAGTGCTCCAGTTGTCTTGAGAGACCTTTAGTTGGCTCCCCCTACTAGACAAGCATTCCTTTGTCTGATCTTCCCTGTTTTAGTTTTGCTTCACCATTTCGGTTTGCTTCCTGTCTAAAGTTTGGTGTGGGTTTTTATTTTTAATCTGCCTCTTCTTAGTCAAATTTTGTGGGTGCTCACGATGGGTGTCTTTTTAGGTTCCATTTGTTGTTGCTAGTCAACTTCCAGTGAACACCCCTGTGAGTGTCTTTCAGAACCCCTCCTAATACTCCACCTGTTTTTGTTGTCAGTGCCTCTTTGTACCTCCTAGCCTTTGTCCACGTGGGGACCTGGAGAATCTTCCTTGTTTTCGTATCCTTTTGGGGATTTCCAATACCCACGAGGATAGTATACAAGTGCACACAAGCTCAGAGAAGTCAGCTCAGACAGATTCCGCTCAGTTCCTGAGCTCCATCAGTATCAGATATTAATATGGAATGTGTTTGCATCTCATCAAACCGAATCGCATCAATTTGTTCCGCTAATCAAATCGCACCGAATGGTTTCAAACTAAAAATATCGTTCCTGTATTGTATCAGAGTCCATGTACAGTATCTAGATGTGTATCGAATTGTGTTTGTATGGCGAGATGCACATCCCTAGAGAATAGCCTTCACATGATGGATACATGTTGGTTCAGTTCAGTAGTGTGTTTTCTCGTAGGTCTCTTTTCTTAAATATGTTTGGAGTGCATTATAGAATCTCCAGGGATGGTCTGAGCACAGAGACTGATAGTTTAGCTTGCTTCCACTCTGAAAAGCCTATTGGCTTGAAATAAACTAGCTTCAGGATATGAACAAAACAGGAGAAAAGCATCTACAGCTCTTCTTTGGTTTCATTCCACACTATAAGCTTTTCTTAAACACTTTCAGGGAAGTCGGATTTGTTGTATTCCAGATATAATCATTGACCAGTACCTGTCCTGAAATGTGATCAGTAGGCCTACCATAAATTCTACATCCTAAACCATAGAGGTTTCCATAGTTAGGATTGTTTCCCCTGCACAGTTGAGTTCAGTCTTATATGGATGGATGGATGGATAGTCGGGTTATGAGGGTCTTGTAGTCTTAACCTAGTATTCCTTGTGTTCCTTAACCTTGTTTTCATCTTGGTCCTCTGTAGCTAAGTTAGAGCATGACGCTTGGAACAACAGGATAGTGAGTTTGTTTCCCGGGACCACCTGTACGTAAAATGTATGCAAGTATGACTAAGTTGCTTTTGATCATAAAACAATTCATTATTTATTACATCCCTCAGGTAAAGTGTATGCAGTAGGGGGCCATGATGGTAGTGAACACCTGGGCAACATGGAGATGTTTGATCCTCTCACCAACAAGTGGATGATGAAAGCTTCCATGAACACTAAAAGGTATGTAAAGTCTGGCAAATTTAGTCTCTAAAATGAGTTAGAGATTTTGTTATAGAAATGTAGTTTTACAGCAAAAAGATACCTAATTATACTCACACTCATACTGAACTATTTTCATTGCTGTGTGAAGGAGAGGCATAGCTTTGGCAGCTCTGGGAGGTCCTATCTACGCCATCGGTGGTCTAGATGACAACTCCTGTTTCAACGATGTAGAGAGATACGACATCGAGAGTGACCACTGGAGTGCTGTGGCTCCCATGAACACGCCCAGAGGTGGAGTGGGCTCTGTGGCCTTAGGGGTGAGAACAAGACACTCTGAACACCTGGCTAGACTGATCATATACTAAACTCAGCAAAAAAATAAATGTCCCTTTTTCAGGACCCTGACTTTAAAAGATAATTCATAAAAATCCAAATAACTTCACAGATCTTCATTGTAAAGTTTAAACATTGTTTCTCATGCTGGTTCAATGAACCATAAACAATTAATGAACATACACCTGTGGAACGGTCGTGATGACACTAACAGCTTACAGACGGTAAGCAATTAAGGTCACAGTTATGAACACTTAGGACACAAGGGAGGCCTTTCTACTGACTCTGAAAAACACCAAAAGAAAGATGCCCAGGGTCCCTGCTCATCTGCGTGAACGTGCCTTAGGCATGCTGCAAGGAGGCATGAGAACTGCAGATGTGACCAGGGCAATAAATTGCAATGTCCGTACTGAGAGATGCCTAAGACAGCACTACAGGGAGACAGGACGGACAGCTGATTGTCCTCGCAGTGGCAGACCACGTGTCACAACACCTGCACAGGATCGGTACATCTGAACATCACACCTGCAGGACAGGTACAGGATGGCAACAACAACTGCCCGAGTTACACCAGGAACGCACAATCCCTCCATCAGTGCTCAGACTGTCCCCAATAGGCTGAAAGAGGCTGGACTGAGGGCTTGTAGGCCTGTTGTAAAGGCAATTCCTCACCAGACATCACCGGCAACAACGTCGCCTATGGGCACAAACCCACCGTTGCTGGACCTGACAGGACTGGCAAAAAGTGCTCTTCACTGGTGATTCGTGGTTTTGTCTCACCAGGAGTGATGGTTGGATTTGCGTTTATCGTCGAAAGAATGAGCGTTACACCGAGGCCTGTACTCTGGAGCGGAATCGATTTGGAGGTGGAGGGTCCGTCATGGTCTGGGCCGGTGTGTCACAGCATCATCGGACTGAGCTTGTTGTCATTGCAGGCAATCTCAACGCTGCGCATTACAGGGAAGACATCCTCCTCCCTCATGTGGTACCCTTCCGGCAGGCTCATCCTGACATGACCCTCCAGCATGACAATGCCACCAGCCATACTGCTCGTTCTGTGTGTGATTTCCTGCAAGACAGAAATGTCAGTGTTCTGCCATGGCCAGCGAAGAGCCCGCATCTCAATCCCATTGTGCATGTCTGGGACCTGTTGGATCGGAGGGTGAGAGCTAGGGCCATTTCCCCCAGAAATATCTGGGAACTTGCAGGAAGAGTATGGTAACATCTCACAGCAAGAACTGGCAAATCTGGTGCAGTCCATGAGTAGGAGATGCACTGCCGTACTTAGTATCTGGTGTGGCCACCAGCAGCATTGTCTGTTCATTTTGATTTTGACCCCCCCTTTGTTCAGGGACCCATTATTCCATTTCTGTTAGTCACATGTCTGTGGAACTTTGTCTCAGTTGTTGAATCTTGTTATGTTCATACAAATATTTACACATGTTAAGTTTGCTGAAAATAAACGCAGTTGACAGTGAGAGGACGTTTCTTTTTTTGCTGAGTATATTATGGATCAAGTGTTCATTAGGGCACACCATAGCAACATTTTTCAAAACATTGTGCAGCAGAAAACAAGTGTCTTTCATTCAGATAGTTCTTCCCTGTTTTGTGCCTAGTTGACACGACCCAGGTGTTACATCACATTTATACGTACACTCATCACACATGACATCCTCAGATGCTTTCATAACCATTTTATATCATTGACATTGAGTTAAGAGATTTTATCCCCCAAGATTTTTGTGATTTGAAGTCATAAAAACAGGCCATAATAACCATTAACCCTATCAGTCCAGAGACCCCAGCAAAAATCAGCTTTTCATTTATCTGACTTTCATTTATCTGCATGCCAAATCACACCAGCCCTTATACTGTATTTCGCCTCACAATGAAGAGTTTTACCATTTTCTTTTCAGGACAACCAGGGCTCAAGTAGAACACAAAACAAGTTGACATAAACGGTTGCATTCATGAGTTTGATTGACCAATGTCAATAAACAAATAAGGTCCCCCCTGATAGATGAAGGTACAGAAATTGTTTGCTCATTGGGAAATTAATATACAACTAGTCAGTGACAAGTTTGTGGAGTTTGACAGCAACTATGTGATCTTGTTACAGTATTTTAGACTCTATGTCCTTGGATTTCCTATGATTTTTTTTTTATGTAGAAGAACCCATTAACGTCTAAAGACTCTTGTGTAGCTTGTGAGCATCATTAGCTACATGTGCATGTTTGTGATTCTTTTCATACATAGTTTTTAATGTGTAGCTCAAACCATTCTGACTCAGCCCCAGTTAATCACACATACTAATAGATGCAGAAGAAATAGATGAATCCAATGGTACAACCCAAAAGTCTCTAGCTCAAACACACAATGTTTAAAAGGGTTTAGAAGTCCAAATCACACTGGTGTCGCGGTGGAACTCAATGGGTTAATCCTCTCCTCCCCTGTCAGAGTTAGACCTATATGTTAACACTCTCCTGTCCTGTCAGAGCCACGTGTATGCTGTGGGGGGTAACGACGGTGTGGCCTCTCTATCCAGTGTGGAGAGGTTTGACCCACATCTCAACAAGTGGACGGAGGTCAGGGAGATGGGCCAGAGACGGGCAGGGAACGGAGTCAGCGAGCTCAACGGGTGTCTCTATGTAGTGGGTAAGAACACAGCTCAGCACTACTGCATTTACATTTTGGGATGGGGGGGGGGGGGGGGGCTATGGATCTGTCTCTGTATGTACGTTAGTCACGTGATATCTGTCACCAGCTGGCCCGATTTTTTTTTTTTTTTTTTTTTTTTTTTTTTTTTTTTTTTTTTTTTTAATAAATAATAATAAAATACAATTATTTTTTAATGAAACTTGAGTGAATAATGCGTCATGCCATAGAGAGCTGGCATTTACAAAATTACACTGAGTTGCCCAAGGGGGGACGCTAGAGTAATCAACTGGAATTCCATACTTTGAACAAGCATTTCTCTGGTCCTATTGAATAATTGTCACTAATTGGCCCATCTGCCTGAGAGGGCGCTGCATAATTTGTGGGGGACAACATGTTTACTGTTTAGCAAATGGTCTTATCCAGAGTGACTTACAATCCATGCATTCATTCAAAGTAGGTAAAACGACCACATATTGATTCACCACATCATTGGAAACAAAACCACCTTCTCATACTTCACATCATTCCACTGGCTGCTTATTGCTATGGGTCACATGCCCTCCCCCCACACACACACCACTACACACAATAGTTGTTGGCTTGTAAACATGAATCAGGAGGGAGAAAAGTTATTGTTTTGTCAAGTTGGTTGCTAATTAAAAGCGATCCATAAGGATGGGGTAATTTTATTGTGTTGCTGAATTTGAAGAGTCATCTAAGGCTGTTTCAGAGCTCTGGCCTGACTTTTAGCTGACCCTAGTTTGCATGAGTCAGCATTGGTGTGTTTGGAGGAGGAAAAGCTACTGATAACCTCAGTCTATGCATTGACCTCAGTGGATGGAGTAGCTCTTTATTGAAAGTCTGCAGCTTCACTGACTGCATAAACTTAAACAAGATATCACACTGTGGATGATATGTGACTTAGACTCTGTTTTTCAAAGCAATTTACAGTGAGTGCATAGATTTGTAGTATGTTTGTGATCCCTGTGTGAATTCAACCCACAACCTTGGCATTTCTAGCACCACACTCTTACCAACTGAGCCAGCTTTACAAGAGTATTTGATTCTGTCTTTCGGTCTGTCTGCGCTGTCAGGTGGTTTTGATGACAACTCCCCGCTGAGTTCTGTGGAGCGTTTTGACCCCCGTCTGAGTCGCTGGGACTACGTCTCTGAGCTGACCACGCCCCGGGGCGGAGTGGGTGTGGCCACGGTTATGGGTTGCGTGTTTGCGGTTGGAGGTCACAACGGGAACATCTACCTCAACACAGTGGAAGCCTTTGACCCCCGCATGAACAGGTGAGCTGGAGAGGGGGGATTGGAAGGGGTTCTGTTCAGGCGAGACAGATGGGTTGTATCGGGTCAGCTAAATCAAGCGAGCCCATTTTATAAAAGAGTATCTCTGGCCTACTACACCACCACCTGTACACTGGACACCTTTTACAGTATCCTGTTTTTTTACAGTTGAAAGGAAATTCTACATTTTGGAGCAGCTAGTCTGATGTTGACATTTTATATTGATCTGTGTTGTGTGTCTCCTCAGATGGGAGCTGGTGGGGTCGGTGTCTCACTGTCGGGCCGGCGCAGGAGTGGCTGTCTGCTCCTCTCACATCAGCCATATCAGGGACGTGGGCCAGGGCTCCAGCAACGTGGTGGACTGCATGTGACCTGTGATCCCTGAGCTGATCACACTGACCGACTGCACGGGAAGACCAACCCAACCCAAGCACTCAACCACACTGTCACTGAACAGGAGCACTAGTGGTTGTTCCTTTAAGCACTGACTGGAGGGTTCTCCCCAAAGAATGTAAGAGGAGCGCTGCACCACCTTGTGAACTAGCTGCGCCACTTTGAGAAATAAGATGCTTAACTTTATTTGTTATCATATAAGGCAACTTTTTGCTCTAGATTGCAGGAAATGGCACTTACAGGTGTTGAAAACCTTTATCAAGTGAAAATGGCTGAGAGTTGAGCTTTAGACATCATATTAAACAGGCCTTGTGAATATCAGCTTGTATTTTAAGAGCAACAAGTTAGTACTTACAGTGCATTCGGAAAGTATTCAGACCACTTGACTTTTTCCACATTTTGTTACATTACAGCCTTATTCTAAAATTGATTAAACAGTTTTCCCCCCTCATCAAGCTACACACCATACCCCATAATGACAAAGCAAACCATTTTTGAAAATGTATTAAAAATAAAAAACATATCACATTTACATAAGTATTCAGACCCTTTGCTCAGTACTTTATTGAAGCATCTTTGGCAGCGATTATAGCATTGAGTCTTCTTGGCACACCTGTATTTGGGGCATTTCTCCCATTCTTCTCTGCAGATACTCTCAAGCTCTATCAGGTTGGATGGGGATCGTTGCTGCACAGCTATTTTCAGGTCTCTCCAGAGATGGTCCGATCAGGTTCAAGTCCGGGCTCTGGCTGGGCCACTCAAGGACATTCAGAGACTTGTCCCGTAACCACTCCTGCGTTGTCTTGGCTGTGTGCTTAGGGTCGTTGTCCTGTTGGAAGGTGAACCTTCGCCTCAGTCTGAGGTCCTGAGCACTCTGGATCTCTGTACTTTGCTCTGTTCATCTTTCCCTCGATCCTGACTAGTCTCCCAGTCCCTGCCGCTGATGGTGCCAGGTTTCCTCCAGACGTGACGCTTGGCATGTAGGCCAAAGAGTTCAATCTTGGTTTCATCAGACCCGAAAATCTTGCTTTTGTCTGGCCACTCAACTGTAAAGGCCTGATTTGGTGGAGTGCTGCACAGATGGGAGAACCTTCCAGAAGGACAACCATCTCCACAGAGGAACTCTGGAGCTCTGTCAGAGTAACCACCTCCCTAACCAAGGCCCTTCTCCCCACGATGGCTCAGTTTGGCCGGGTGGCCAGCTCTAGGAAGAGTCTTGGTGGTTCCAAGCTTTTTCCATTTTTAAGAATGATGGAGGGCACTGATCTTGGGGACCTTCAATGCTGCAGAATGGTTTTGGTACCCTTCCCCTAGTCCTTTCCGCGACATGGACAATTCTTTCGACCTCATGGCTTGGTTTTTGCTCTGACTTGCACTGTCAATTGTGGGACCTTATATAGACCGGTGTGTGTCTTTCAAATCATGTCCAATCAATTTAATTTACTACAGGTGGACTGATCAATGGAAACAGGATGCACCTGAGCTCAATTTCGAGTCTCATAGCAAAGGGTCTGAGTACTTATGTAAATAAGGTATTTTTGTTTTTTATAAAATTTCTAAAAACCTGTTTTCGCTTTGTCATTATGGGGTATTGTGTGTAGATTAAGGTAATCAATTAATTTCATACATTTTACAATAAGGCTGTAACGTAACAAAATGTGGAAAAGTCAAGATATCAATTTCACATTCATCACCGTCTGGTAGATAAACTGAGAGCTCTTCATAGGTTCCCAGCAGTCTCTCATATAAAACGGTGAGAGAGAGTGGATTGTGGAGCTGTTTAGTAAAGACTCAGTAAACAGAACCGGGTTTAGGATAGAAATCAGTTGACATTCTTTTGATTCCAGTTAAACCAAGGAGACGATGCTTTTATTTTTAGTTTGGTTTTTTATTTCAGGGCTTTCTAGCAGTTCCATCTGCATAGGCTCAGTGATGCTAAAACCTCTTCAGTGTTAGCATTAGCTAGCTGTAGCCTTTTTGCGTTTGAACAATCATTCCTGACAGACTGAGTCTCATTGGGATGTATAAAACTATGAAAGTCTTTTGCAGAGTTAGATTAACTTGTGCTGCAATAAAATCGTTTTTTGAAATGGCTGAGGGACTAGAGCTACCCCTCTGTACAGACAGTCTGGGGTCTTAGCAGAGTGCTACCCCTACTCTCTGTATTCTACTCGAAGATAGCTGAGCTGTCAGTAAACAAGTGTGCTTTCAGACGTGTGAAGATGAATCTTCTATCTGCCAAATGGTTAATATATATTTTAATATATGGAGTTGTGTATTATGAAACCTGTGTATCTTTGGTGTTATTCTTTACCAGGTATCTTTAATGTATTGCTGTGCACTACTTTCCTGCAATAGTCAGGGGTTTGAACATACAGTATTGTGTCCTATGGCAATTTTGATGCAATTTGAAAATGTTTTGACAGTGTCTGCTCTTTTTTTGAGGCTTTGAGTTTGAAGCTTGTTCCTCACCCTTATTTTCTTGTATATCCTCCTGGTCATGTTAAAGCATTTCAGGTAGTTCTGGATTTTCTTGTAAAACTGCTGTTGGTCAAAACATTAACTGAAGATTTAGATTTTTAAAACAAAAATGTTTGAAGAGATGATGTATACAAAACATTAAGAACACCTGATCTTTCCATGGTAGACTGGCCAGGTTTATCTAGGTGAAAGCTATGAACCCTTATTGATGTCACTTGTTAAATCCACTTCAATCGGTGTAGAGATTAAGGATTTTCAAGCCTTGAGACATGGATTGTGTATGTGTGCCATTCAGAGGGTGAATGGGCAAGACAAAAGATTTGTGCCTTTGAACGGGGTATGGTAGTATGGGGACAGGCGCAACGGTTTGTGTCAAGAACTGCAACGCTGCTAAGTTTTTCATCTGTGTATCAATATTGGTCCACCACCCAAAGGATATCCAGCGAACTTGACACAACTGTGGGAAGCATTAGTCAACATGGGTCATCATCCCTGTGGAACGCTTTCGACACTTTGTAAAGTCTATGCCCCCATGAATTGAGGCTGTTCTGAGGCCAAAAGGGGGGGCTGCACACAATATTAGGGAGGTGTTCCTAATGTTTGGTATATTTGCTCTTGTACCCCCAATTTTGAATTGTTGCACCTTTGGTTTGCTGTATTCTACAATTCAACTGTAAATGCTGCCTCTTATCATACATTACACCAGGGGTGTATACTGACTTGCCAACCATAACATAGAATATGAAAGATTGTGCTTTTTTTGAACATTTGTTTATTGGTTCAGCTGTATGCTGTCTCGTCATTTCCTCCCCTTTTTTACA
The DNA here is from genome assembly GCF_016432855.1 of Salvelinus namaycush. Classification (NCBI taxonomy): domain Eukaryota; kingdom Metazoa; phylum Chordata; class Actinopteri; order Salmoniformes; family Salmonidae; genus Salvelinus; species Salvelinus namaycush. Next base: position 47,998,011 of record NC_052337.1, read on the forward strand.
GCTTGAATCTTAATTTACTGTTCATTTAGTTGGTATTACTATAATAAAGCTGTCAATGTATAGATTTAAAAAAAAATATTGCACATTTATTGAAAATGAAATATATCAAAGTCAATGATGAATTTGTCTCCCAGTGTTGTTGGAAAGCAGACTGAACAAGGTTTTTCTCTAGAATTTTCCTGTGCTTAGCTCAAGCATACCCATTACATCAGTGATGTGTTGTGTTGGATTTGCACCTAACATAACGCTTTGTATTCAGGACAAAGTTTTTAAAAAATGGCATGTTTTTTGCAGTGTTTTACTATTAAGCGATTAAAGCCATTCAACTCTGACTGTTTTAGTCTCCATTGGCCTCATGGTGAAATACCTGAGTGGTTTCCTTCCTATCCAGCAACTGAGTTAGGAAGGACGAATGTATGTTTTTAAAAATGCATTATAAGTGACCCATACACTGAGAAGACTATCTGTTTTATAGGTTTACTGCAAGTAGGCTAAACACAGACAAGACAGAAAGATAAATGCGGTAAGAGACCCACTAAAGCAGCACCGCCCCGTTAAGATTCTGAGCCTGCCTTGCAGGGTTGGTCTTACAAATCCAAAGCCCCTGAATTGGTGAGCATAATATACAAGGAATTTCTCAGAGCTGCTATTGAGAACATTGACGACCTTGCACCTAGCGGTGGGAATTCCGGTGGGGTGCCCACACCCAGGTAGTGGCAGTACTGGCAACACTAGCTGCAGTAACCCATGGGGCGGGGGTCATACAATCAGAGAGGGGGCAAATTATTGTGGCGCTGATGGCACAAAATAATCAAAGGACTGCACAGAAATGCTTGGGAAAATGGTCACAACGGGAGACCAGTGTGTGTGTGGTGTATATCAGAGCTCCATCAGCTAGGACTTGACTTTGGTTAATAAAATATCCACATTATTGCAAAATCTTGCATGACTCTCAAACTGCTACTCAAACTGTATTCGCACATCAAGTCCTTTCTTGAGTTGAGGCTCAGGAATGGAACAACTGTAACATCTGAGCTTGTGGTTGTTTATGGGGGAAGGGTGGGGAGTGTGTGTATTCCACATCTGTTGCTATGGAGTAATGATGTTAAGGACAAAATAGGATGAATCACAATAATTGTTTGCCAAAATAATTGCTTGTAACAATCCTTAGCATGAACTGCCTACATTATTACGCATATAATTTTTTTATTGTGGAAATAAATTAAGATAAAAATATTTTTATCTTAATCTTATAACTGTATATAATACAATCGAGGTGAGGGCGTTGGAAATGCTTTTGGTGGTTGATCTGCTACTGTTCTGTGGGTGGAATTGTGTGCTCTTTTCAAAGGATGGGTCCCAATCTTTCAAAGGCACTAGGATCCAGGCACCTCATTTATAAAAAAAAATCTTAGATTTATACATGAATTTAGTTGTAAGCTCATTTCCGACGGTGTACTTACGTTTGATTCATAAAAGATACTGAGCATAAAAAACGTTGCTTACGCAGGTTCTAAGAAGCCCATTTCTAACTTACGTACGTACCTGTGATATATCAATCTCAAATTAACTTAAAATTGACGGCACCTGAACGTGACTTACAATCAGCGATTCCCCTTATAGAATGCTAACACAAATTAGGATTTAGTCAGGAATAGCCATGGACCACATGAGAAAAGCAAACTTTTTGGATCACAGTGACGGTAGAGGACATTGAAGACAGGCAACACATATTATTCGGTGGACAAAATAGTGGGTTGACAAAGCCAAACAGGTAGCTTGGTAGTGTGTCGCCGCTGCAGTGAACGAGGTGGGGCAGCAAGACCGAACTGTGGCTGATGGGATAAAAAGGATAGCCATACATAACCAGCAGGAAAATCACTTACGTGAAGTCTAGACTTTGCGTAGAGATAAGATCACTTCCACTACAAAGTAAGGTTTTATAAATAACTACTTATACGTGGTTTTCTGGGTAAGTCGTACTTAAGATCAAAATTGATCTTAAGTCCGTTTTTATAAATGAGGCCCCAGAGGGACAGGGGAAAGTTTTAGCAGGTGGAATAGTGGAGAACAATCAGAAGTTTACTTAGCAGCAATGCAAATATCAAGGTACAGCTATATGGACACTCAATCATACTTTTGAATGGTAAGTTAACATATGTTATAATAAATAGAATTGAAACTTGTATCTCATTATGGTGAAACAGATTTGGCTCATTAATCTATATGGTCCAAGTAATGGTGATCCACACTTCTTTGAAAATATATACAGTACCAATCAAAAGTTTGGACACACCTACTCATTCCAGGGTTTTTCTTTATTTTTACTATTTTCTACATTGAATAATAGTGAAAACATCAAATATTATGAAATAACAAATATGAATCATGTAGTAACCAAAAAAGTGTTAAACAAATCAAAATATTTGATGTTCTTCAAAGTAGCCACCCTTTGCCTTGACAGCTTTGCACACTCTTGGCATTCTCTCAACCAGCTTCATGAGGTAGTCACCTGGAATCCATTTCAATTAACAGTTGTGCCTTGTTAAAAGTTAATTTGTGGAATTTTTTTCCTTCTTAATGCATTTGAGCCAATCAGTTGTGTTGTGACAAGGTAGGATTGGTATTCAGAGGATAGCACTATTTGGTAAAAGACCAAGTCCATATTATGGCAGGAACAGCTCAAATAAGCAAAGAGAAATGACAGTCCACTATTACTTTAAGACATGAAGGTCAGTCAAACCAGAAAATTTCAAGAACTTTGAAAGTTTCTTCAGGTGCAGTCACAAAAATCATCAAGTGCTATGATTGAAACTGCCTCTCATGAAGACCACAACAGGAAAGGAAGACTCAGTTACCGCTGCTGCAGAGGATAAGTTCATTACAGTTATCATCCTCAGAAATTGCTGCCCAAATAAATGCTTCAGAGTTCAAGTAACAGACATCTCAACATCAACTGTTCAGAGTAGACTGTGAGAAATGATCGCACTGCAACAAATTTTAATAGAAAGTTAGCAAAAATAGATAAGATCTTGCTAACATGGTAAGGAAAATACCTGTCTATTTGTGGAAAAATCACTGATTTAACTTTAGTCATATCCCAGTTGACCTATTTACTTATGGCCTTGCCTGAAATTATATGAGTAAAAATAATCAATTTTACTTGGAACGGTAAGCCAGACAAAATTAAATGGGCCTTTTTATACAATGAATATGAATTCAGAGGGCAGAATGATTCAAAGTTATTTATAAAAATATTAATATTAGACCTCTCACTAAAGGCTTCAGTCATACAAAAGTTGTACTTAAATCTGAACTGGTTCTCTAGCAGATTAGTTCAAATTGTTAAAGAATTGACTTTTTCCTCTTTATTCAGATTACAACTTCTCACTTTTGGTTATTTAAAAATGAAATCAGCTCCAAAATTAGGCTGTTTTTAAAACAAGCCATAGAACCAGAGCCTCAATACCTCAAACAACCGAAGCCGCCAAACATAAGGCAGGGAGGATGGTCTCAGATTCAGAGGGAGTGGCAGTGGAACTGTACAGATCGGAGAGAGCGTCCGGCTTCACGTTTTTGGACCCTGGGCGGTAGGAGATGGTGAAATTGAACCTGGTAAATAACAGGGCCCAACAAGCTTGCCTTGGGTTGAGGCGCTTGGCAGTGTGGAGGTATTCTAAATTATTATGGTCCGTCCATACCAAAAATATGGACGGACCTTCCATCTCAACAAGTGCCTCCACTCCTTCAGTGCTATCTTAACTGCTAGTAGTTCCCGGTTCCAAACGTCATAGTTCCTTTCTGCAGGGTTGAGTCGATGAGACATGAAGGCACAGGGATGAAGCCTTTGGTCCTGGATGGATAGCTGGGAAAGGATGACCCCTACTCCTACGTCGGAAGCGTCAACCTCAACCACAAACTGATGAGTTGGGTCCGGATGGATGAGGATGGGGCAGTAGTGAATCGCTGCTTTAGATCCCAAAAAGCCTTGTCCGCTGCTGGAGACCATGCGAACGGTACCTTGGGAGAGGTGAGTGCAGAGAGGGGGGCTGCCAGGTTGCTGTAGCCCCGAATGAAACGGTGGTAGAAATGAGCAAACCCCAGAAACCGTTGTAGCTGCACCCTGGACGTGGGTTGGGGCCAATCCACCACCACTCTCACCATTTCCAGATCCATCTGAACATTCCCTTCAGCGATGATGTATCCAAGAAAGGAGTTCAGGGAACGGTGGAACTCGCACTTCTCATCTTTTACAAACAACTGATTTTCCAGGAGGCGCTGAAGGACCTGTCAAACATGGAGAATGTGTTCCTGGGCAGAATGAGAGAAAGACAAAAACAAAACGATTCAACATGTCCCGGAGCACATCGTTAACCAGGGCCTGGAAGATAGCGGGCACGTTGGTGAGTCCAAACGGCATGACCAGGTACTCATAGTGTCCACTGGCAGTGTTGAAAGCCATCTTCCACTTGTCTCCTTCGCGTATCTGCACAAGGTGGTAGGCATTCCGAAGGTCCAGTTTGGAAAAGATGGTAGCCCCCTGGAGAGGTTCGAAAGTTGAGGAGAGGTAGAGGGTACCGATTTTTGATTGTAATGTCATTGAGGCCCCAGTAATCAATGCATGGACGCAGGGTCTTGTCCTTCTTCCCCACAAAGAATAATCTTGCGCCAGCAGGAGAGGCAGAAGGACGAACACTCCCAACAGCCAGAGAGTCCTCCATGTACTCCTCCATGGCCTTGGTCTCAGGACCAGACAGGGAATATCGCCAGCTTCGCGGGCAGTGTGGTGCCGGGGAGGAGGTCAATAGCAGAATCATAAGGACGATGTGGAGGACGGGAGGTAGCACGAGCCTTGCTAAAAACCTCCAGGAGGTCATGGTACTCTGCGGGAACGGCAGAGAGATCCAAGGCCATACTCAAACCTAGAGGCAAACATTTTGGGGAAGGCTGGGCCGCCTTCAGGCAGTGTGACTGGCAGAACGGGCTCCAACCCAGAATTGACCCCCGTGGTCCAGTCAATATCGGGGTTGTGCTTCTGGAGCCAAGAAAATCCCAAAACAATATGGATGTGGGGAGACTCAATGAGGAGAAGTTGTATTGACTCAGCGTGGTTTCCAGATACCTGCATATTAATGAAACTGCTGTGCGTGACTCTTCCAATGGAGCGGCCATCCAGTGCCCTGGCATCCATCGGAACGGAGAGGAGTTGAGTAGGGATACTTAGTTCCAATACCAGGGTAGCGTCCATGAAACTCATCTGCCCCAGAGTCAATGAGCAGCCAGAGAGACTGGTCACCCCACAGCAAGATCACAATTTTTTGGGGGGGGTAATGGGAATTAGAGGGTTCCCAGTCAGGCTCACCAGTGTACCTGTACCTACTAAGGATTCAGGTCTCTTCACTGGGCAGGTTGCTATGTAATGCCCTACAGCACCACAATACAGACAACTATTGGAGCTTAGCCTGCATGACCGTTTCTTAGGCGATAATCTAGCTCTTCCCAGTTGCATAGGTTCCGGTGTATCTGACTCACCCTTCGTCGACTCCGATTCTCGAAGGAGCTCGGGTGGCTTTGGATCCTCTTGGAAAAACAGCCTTTGGGGACTTCCGGATTCCTTCGGAGGTGAGCGAGCCGCAGCGGTTGGACGAGAGTGACCTAGGCCAGACCTAGGTCCTAGGTCAGGTCCTCTCACTCCTGAGTTCCCGTAGATGTCCATCAATCCTGGTGAGAGCGATGAGGGAATCGAGGTCCACCGGTAACTCCCGAGCAGCTAGCTCATCTTTTATCACCTCTGATAATCCGTGAAGGAAGGTATTGAATAGGGACTCCGGATTTCAGGCACTCTCGGCGGCCAACGTGCAAAAGTCTACAGCGTAGTCTGCCACACTACGGGAGTCTTGACGTAATTCCAGTAGTTTTTGGGCCGCCTCTCTCCCGGAGAATCGAATACCTTCCTCACCGCTGCCATGAAGTCTTCCAGATCACAACAAATAGTGGATTGTTGCTCCCAAACTGCTGTAACCCAGGAGAGCGCCCTTCCCGACATTAGCGTATTAATATACGCTATCTTCGACCGAGTGGAAGATAACGAAGATGGCTGCAGCTCAAAGATGAGGGAGCACTGAGAAAGAGAACCCAGGCTGGATCCAGGATCCCAAGAATATCGCTCTAAGCGGGGTTCTCGGGGGGCTGGGGTTGGCTGTACAAACCCACCACTAATAGTAAAACGGTTACTGGGTGATGGGAGGTCTCAGAGATAGCGGGCAGCCTATGAGCTAACTCACTGATTTGCACCATAATAGTCTTGAACCCTTGGTCGTGGTGTTCCGTCAGGGAACGAAGCCCTTCCAAACGGTCCAGCAGTAGCTCCTCATGCCTCCCAATAGTGGCTCCCTGCAGGGAGACAGCGTGGCGGGGCTGGTCCAAGTCTTCTGGGTCTGTGATGGCCAGTTCGTACTACACTGCTCAAAAAAATAAAGGGAACTTAAACAACACAATGTAACTCCAAGTCAATCACACTTCTGTGAAATCAAACTGTCCACTTAGGAAGCAACACTGAATGACAATAAATTTCACATGCTGTTGTGCAAATGGAATAGACAAAAGGTGGAAATTATAGGCAATTAGCAAGACACCCCCAATAAAGGAGTGGTTCTGCAGGTGGTGACCACAGACCACTTCTCAGTTCCTATGCTTCCTGGCTGATGTTTTGGTCACTTTTGAATGCTGGCGGTGCTTTCACTTTAGTGGTAGCATGAGATGGAGTCTACAACCCACACAAGTGGCTCATGTAGTGCAGCTCATCCAGGATGGCACATCAATGCGAGCTGTGGCAAGAAGGTTTGCTGTGTCTGTCAGCGTAGTGTCCAGAGCATGGAGGCGCTACCAGGAGACAGGCCAGTACATCAGGAGACGTGGAGGAGGCCGTAGGAGGGCAACAACCCAGCAGCAGGACCGCTACCTCCGCCTTTGTGCAAGGAGGAGCACTGCCACAAATGTGCATGTGTCTGCTCAAACGGTCAGAAACAGACTCCATGAGGGTGGTATGAGGGCCCGACGTCCACAGGTGGGGGTTGTGCTTACAGCCCAACATCGTGCAGGACGTTTGGCATTTGCCAGAGAACACCAAGATTGGCAAATTCGCCACTGGCGCCCTGTGCTCTTCACAGATGAAAGCAGGTTCACACGCACATGTGAGAGACGTGACAGAGTCTGGAGACGCCGTGGAGAACATTCTGCTGCCTGCAACATCCTCCAGCATGACCGGTTTGGCGGTGGGTCAGTCATGGTGTGGGGTGGCATTTCTTTGGGGGGCCGCACAGCCCTCCATGTGCTCGCCAGAGGTAGCCTGACTGCCATTAGGTACCGAGATGAGATCCTCAGACCCCTTGTGAGACCATATGCTGGTGCGGTTGGCCCTGGGTTCTTTCTAATGCAAGACAATGCTAGACCTCATGTGGCTGGAGTGTGTCAGCAGTTCCTGCAAGAGGAAGGCATTGATGCTATGGACTGGCCCGCCCGTTCCCCAGACCTGAATCCAATTGAGCACATCTGGGACAACATGTCTCGCTCCATCCGCCAACGCCACGTTGCACCACAGACTGTCCAGGAGTTGGCGGATGCTTTAGCCCAGGTCTGGGAGGAGATCCCTCAGGAGACCATCCGCCACCTCATCAGGAGCATGCCCAGGCGTTGTAGGGAGGCCACACACACTACTGAGCCTCATTTTGACTTGTTTTAAGGACATTACATCAAAGTTGGATCAGCCTGTAGTGTGGTTTTCCACTTTAATTTTGAGTGTGACTCCAAATCCAGACCTCCATTGGTTGATAAATTTGATTTCCATTGATCATTTTTGTGTGATTTTGTAGTCAGCACATTCAACTATGTAAAGAAAAGTAAAATAAAAGTATTTAATAAGAATGTTTCATTCATTCAGATCTAGGATGTGTTATTTTAGTGTTCCCTTTATTTTTTTGAGCAGTGTATAAGAGCACAGGGCGAAACCCAGATGCAGACACGAGAGGCAGATGGTTAGAGTCTCTGATATTAATTTGAATCCAAGGGGCAGGCAAGAGAATGGTCGTGGACAGGCAAAAGATCATAACAAGGTCAGAGTCCAGGAGGTACAGAGTGGCAGGCAGGCTCGAGGTCAGGACAGGCAGTCTGGTCAGGCAGGCGGGTTCAGAGTCATGGCAGGCAAGGGTCAAAACTGGGAGGACTAGCAAAAGAGAGATCAGATAAAGCAGGTGCACGGAAAAACATGCTGGTTGACTTGACAAGACGAACTGGCAACAAACAGGGAACACCGGAATAAATACCCAGGGACTAACTGGGAAAACGGGTGACACCTGGAGGTGGGTGGAGACAATCACTAAGACAGGTGAAACAGATCAGGGCATTACACGTAACTGCTGAAAATTTGATTTTAAAGAACTGATTCTAGCTCTGAAAGATTCCAATTATTTCAGGCCCAGTACCATCGCTGGGCCGCAGCTGTGAAAAATTCAGCTGGCCACCAGCATTACACTCTTGGCTAAAAGACTTCTGTAGCTCTGTTGGCGTAACTTTTATAGATACGTTATAGATTAAACCTTTTGGAAACAGAAGATGCTCTACAAGAATCTCGGAGTCCATCCAAATCATCCTTGCTCTTGGACCCTATCCGCGTATTTCAAGGCTGTGTTGAGACTGATTTATCAGTGACCCAAGCCCTGCTCAGATAATCCCAGCCATTTTGTCGCCGAGTTGTCGTAATACTGCTGCAAATGTACATTGTCCCAATGGCAGTCATAATGTAAGTAAGATAATTTGTCCCTATAACTCTTTTGAATGCCTCTGTCAATCCTACAGCTATTGTATGCAGTAACCATGCACCTATGAACCTGAATTATTCAGTTAGCACTGAGGAGGTTTGCCCTATTAGAAAGTCCACTGCGTGCAGCTCACCTTGCAGCTCAAACATAAATATCACTGTCATGTCTACCTCTAATAAGCCTCCCAGTAAAGCAATAAAAACAATCAAACTGCTAAAAAAGTCCACATTAACACACACTAAGAAATAAGGTAGATATTATTACATAGATATTTTTGTGCCTGTTTCCTCCAGTTTCCTCCTCACAAGGTCCTTTGCTGTTGTTTTGGAATTGATTTGCACTTTTCACATCAAAGTACGTTCTTCTCTAGGAGACAGAACGTGTCTCCTTCCTGAGCTGTATGACGGCTGCGTGGTCCCATGGTGTTTATACTTGCGTACTATTGTTTGTACAGATGAACGTGGTACATTCAGGCATTTGGAATTTGCTCCCAAGGATGAACCAGACTTGTGGAGGTCTACAAATTTTGTTCTTAGGTCTTGGCTGATTTCTTTTGATTTTCCCATGATGTCAAGCAAAGAGTTTGAAGGTAAGCCTTGAAATACATCCACAGGTACACCTCCAATTGACTCAAATTATGTCAATTAGCCTATCAGAAGCTTCTAAAGCCATGACATCATTTTCTGGAATTTTCCAAGCTGTTTAAAGGCATAGTCAACTTAGTGTATGTAAACTTCTGACCCACTGGAATTGTGATACAGTGAAATGATCTGTCTGTAAACAATTGTTGGAAAAATGACTTGTGTCATGCACAAAGTAGATGTCCTAACCAACTTGCCAAAACTATAGTTTGTTAACAAGAAATTTGTGGAGTGGTTGAAAAACATCCTAAGTGAATGTAAACTTCCGACTTCAACTGTATGTGAATGTCAATTACATTTTTTCTGTGTTTAAACTTTCGTGGTTTTGGTGGAGCCTCATACTTTCCTTCTCAATTGATAAGACCATCTCGTCCTCAAAAGTTTTGTAAATGTATGTACTGTTGTATATGCTGTTTTGAGTACAGCAGTTCATTTATATTGACCTGTGTAGTCTCACCTCAATTACTGTATTGTATTCTTTTAGCCTATACTAACTAATGTATCCATTAATTGTTTCATTTTCCAACTTATTTAGTCTAGCAAATAAAACCTTAAATTAATTGTTTGTGGTTTTGCGTTCATTTACAAGCAATTGGGCTCTTGAAGTTTCTGAGCTCAATGACCATTCAGGATGAGAATATGGTAAACTGACTGTTGATTAAGACTTTTGTTGATGTAGGATTGGTATAATGGTTAGAGGGGAATTTCACCCTGGGGGAATCTGGGTAAGTCCGTGAGATGTGTTTCACACATAATTGCCCAGGAGGAAGGCAGGTCTAGGCACTGAATGATACGCAATATGACGTCTCCCGGTGTATTTGTGATCTGAAAATAAATGTAGCCCTGCTTTGTGGCATTTTGCGAAGACTTTATGTGATACTGACCACACTATAGCTTTTTGTGCGTGTCGATATGGTTGTCCTTGTTCGATAGGAACATTACTTAAAGATGTATAATGGCTCTATCAGTGGATTCATTGCTAAATTGAAAATATTGATGTAATAAATGTATCACTAGCCACTTTAAACAATGCCACTTCATATAATGTTTACATACCCTACATTACTCATCTCATATGTATATGCTGTACTCTATATCATCTACTGCATCTTGCCATCTTGATGTAATGTATCACTAGCCACTTTAAACAATGCCACTTGTATATGTTTACATACCCTACATTACTCATCTCATATGTATATACTGTACTCAATACCATCCACTGCATCTTGACTATGCCGTTCTATACCATCACTTATTCATATATTTTTTTATGTACATATTCTTATTAATTCCTTTACACTTGTGTGTATAAGGTAATTGTTGTGAAATTGTTATGTTAGATTACTCGTTGGATCATACTCCATTGTCGGAACTAGAAGCACAAGCATTTCGCTTCACTCGCATTAACATCTGCTAACCATGTGTATGTGACAAATAAAATTTGATTTGATAAATATACAAGCTGACACATTTTTCCCAGTTTGAAAGACTACAATGCATGTGGGGCAGTGCTTCAGGATCTGGCCCCATCCCTTCCTCAAGGCAGGATTTTTTGAAAGGGAGGTGGACATTAACAACGCAATCCTTTGGAAAAAAACTGAAATAACTGACCAGATTGCAATAGCTCGTGAATGCTCTTATCAACACAAATTCGATGATGGAATATTTTTTATAGCTACAGTACATGGTGACATTCATCCATACATGTTTCAACCAGACTATAGCGAAGAGGATTCGAAACAACGTGTTGGATTAAGCTAGAAGCTCAGCTACAGCTGATGCCAGCACCAAGAGGGCAGATGAAAAATACGGTGGCTAGCTAAGTAAGTCATTTTTCCTGCAATACACCTAGCAAGCTAACTATCTTTACTTTATCTACTGAATCACATATTGTGTATTGCTGGCTGACATAATACTGTGTTAGAGTGTGCTAAATTAGCTGTCTAGTCTAGCTAAGTTAGCTGAACAACTACAGTTAGCCATATCTATGGCTAAAAATAGAAGAAGTTTTACAATCGGATATCTATTGTATTTTGATTCTAAAATCTCTTCTCTTTTTAGTCGTAGATATGGCTACTAAATAGCAAGCTATAATGTTACAACCAGCCACCTAAAGCTAGGTTTACCAGAAAATGTTAGCACATGACTTGAGTTGGCTAACTTGTCAATATTTTTTTTTATTTCACCTTTATTTAACCAGGTAGGCTAGTTGAGAACAAGTTCTCATTTGCAACTGCGACCTGGCCAAGATAAAGCATAGCAGTGTGAACAGACAACAACACAGAGTTACACATGGAGTAAACAATAAACATGCGCCAGGCCTCGCGTTTACTGCCGACCCAGACGGAATCCCTAGCCGCGCCCTCAGATCATGCTCAGACCAGCTGGCTGGAGTGTTTACGGACATATTCAATCTCTCCCTATCCCAGTCTGTTGTCCCCAAATGATTCAAGACGTCCACCATTGTTCCTGTACCCAAGAAAGCAAAGGTAACTGAACTAAATGACTATCGCCCCGTAGCACTCACTTCTGTCATAACATGGCGCTGACAGAGATGGTTGCCTCGCTTCGCATTCTTAGGAAACTATGCAGTATTTTGTTTTATTATGTATTATTTCTTACACTGTTACCCCAGGAAATCTTAAGTCTTATTACATACAGCCGGAAAGAACTATTGGATATAAGAGCAACGTCAACTTACTAACATTACGACCAGAAATACGACTTTCCCGAAGCGGATCCTCTGTTTGGACCACCACCCAAGACAATGGATCAGATCCCAGTAGGCGACCCAAAACAATGGTGCCGCAGAAAGGGCAGGCGGAGCGGTCTTCTGGTCAAGCTCCATAGACAGGCACATCGCTCACCGCTCCCGAGTGTACTATTCACCAATATCCAGTCTTTTGACAACAAGGTAGACGAAATACGAGCAAGGGTTGCCTTCCAGAGAGACATCAGAGATTGTAACATTCTCTGTTTCACGGAAACATGACTCACTTGGGATACGTTATCAGAGTCGGTACAGCCACCCGGTTTCTTCACGCATTGCGCCGACAGAAACATACATCTCTCTGGTAAGAAGAAGGTTGGGGGTGTATGCCTTGTGATGAACGTGTCGTGGTGTGATCATAACAACATACAGGCACTCAAGTCCTTTTGTTCACCTGACCTAGAATTCCTTACAATCAAATGCCGACCGCATTTTCTACCAAGAGAATTCTCTTCGATTATAATCACAGCCGTGTATATCCCCCCCAAGCAGACACCTCGACGGCTCTGAAAGCACTTCATTGGACTCTATGTAAAGTGAAATCCACATATAATGAGAATGCATTTATTGTAGCTGGGGATTTTAACAAATCTAATCTGAAAACAAGGCTCCCTAAATTTTATCAGCATATCGATTGCTACTCTAATTTCCGCGACGCATACAAAGCCCCCCCCCACACTCCTTTCGGCAAATCTTACCACAATTCCATTTTGTTGCTCCCAGTCTATAGACAGCAACTAAAACAGGAAACGCTCGTGCTCTCAGGTCTGTTCAACACTGGTCCGACAATTGGATTCTGCGCTTCAAGATTGCTTGGATCACGTGGACTGGGATATGCACTGGATAGCCTCAGACAACAACATTGATGTATACACTGATTCGGTGAGCGAGTTTATTAGCAAGTGCATCGGGGACATTGTACCCACGGTGACTATTAAAACCTTCCCCAACCAGAAACCATGGATTGATGTCAGCATTAGCGCAAAAACGGAAAGCGCGAACCACTGCTTTTAATCATGGCAAGGCGATCGGAAACATGACCGAATACAAACAGTGTAGCTATTCCCTCCGCAAGGCAATCAAACAAGCTAAGCGTCAGTATAGAGACAAAGTAGAGTCGCAATTCAACGGCTCAGACACGAGACGTATGTGGCAGGGTCTACAGTCAATCACGGATTACAAAAAGAATTCCAGCCCCGTCGTGGACACCGTCTTGCTCCCAGACAAACTAAACAACTTCTTTGTGCGCTTTCAGGACAATACAGTGCCACTGACACGGCCCGCTACCAAACCTGTGGGCTCTCCTTCACCGCAGCCAACATGAGTAAAACATTTAAACGTGTTAACCCTTGCAAGGCTGCCGACCCAGACAGCATCCCTAGCCACGTCCTCAGAGCATGCGCAGACCAGCTGGCTGGTGTGTTTATGGACATATTCAATAAATCCCTATCCCAGTCTGCTGTTCCCACATGCTTCAAGAGGGCCACCATTGTTCCTGTTCCCAAGAAAGCTAAGGTAACTGAGCAAAATGACTATCGCCCCGTAGCACTCACTTCTGTCATCATGAAGTGCTTTGAGAGACTAATCAAGGATCATAATCACCTCCACCCTACCTGACACCCTAGGCGCACTCCAATTTGCTTACCGCCCCAATAGGTCCACAGACAATGAAATCGCAATCACACTGCACACTGCCCTAATCTATCTGGAGAAGAGGAATACCTATATAAGAATGCTGTTCATCGATGTTGTACAGCTTAGCATTTAACACCATAGTACCCTCCAAACTCGTCATTAAGCTCGAGACCCTGGGTCTCGACCCCGCCCTGTGCAACTGGTTCCTGGCGAGGGTAGGAAACAACATCTCCACACCGCTGATCCTCAACACTGGGGCCCCACAATGGTGCGTTCTCAGCCCTCTCATGTACTCCCGGTTCACCCATGACTGCGTGGCCATGCACGCCTCCAACTCAATCATCAAGTTTGCAGACGACACTACAGTGGTAGGCTTGATTACCAACAACGACGAGACGGCCTACAGGGAGGAGGTGAGGGCCCTCGGAGTGTGGTGTCAGGAAAATAACCTCTACCGCTTCTCTCTCCCGGATCCGGGATCCTCCTCATCAAAAAAGCTGACTAGCATAGCCTAGCGTAACGGGACAGGGATATCATATAATTTCATGAAATCACAAGTCCAATACAGCAAATGAAAGATAAACATCTTGTGAATCCAGCCATCATTTCCGATTTTTAAAATGTTTTACAGCGAAAACACAGTATGTATTTCTATTAGCTAACCACAATAGCCAAACATACAACGGCATGTTTTCACCATGTTTCCACCGCATAGGTAGCTTTCACAAAACCCACAGATAGAGATAAAATTAATCACTAACCTTGAACAACTTCATCAGATGACAGTCTTATAACATCATGTTATACAATACATTTATGTTTTGTTCGAAAATGTGCATATTTATAGCTACAAATCCTGGTTTTACATTGCAGCCACCATCACAAATAGCACCAAAGCAGCCAGAATAATTACAGAGAGCAACGTGAAATACATAAATACTCATCATAAAACATTTATGGAAAATACATGGTGTACAGCAAATGAAAGATAAACATCTTGTGAATCCAGCCAATATTTCCGATTTTTTTTAAAGTGTTTTACAGCGAAAACACAATATAGAATTATATTAGCTTACCACAATAGCCAAACACACAAAGGCATTTATTCACCGCCAACATAGCTTTCGCAAAAACCAGCAATAGATATAAAATTAATCACTAACCTTTGGACAACTTCATCAGATGACAGTCTTATAACATCACGTTATACAATACATTTATGTTTTGTTCGAAAATGTGCATATTGAGAGCTGCAAATCGTGGTTATACATTGTGAATACGTAGCAACAATTCACCAGAATGTCCGGAGATATTTTGGACACTCACCTAATCTAACCAAAGAACTCATCATAAACTTTACATAAAAATACTTGTTGTATGGCAAATGAAAGATACACTGGTTCCTAATGCAACCGTTGTGTTAGATTTTTAAAAATAACTTTACCACAACATACACTATGCATTATTGTGAGACAGCGCTCACCTATTCTCCGCCGTGTTGGAGTCAACATATTACACAGAAATACGAAATAACATCATAAATTTTGTCTTACTTTTGCTGATCTTCCATCAGAATGTTGTGCAAGGAGTCCTGGGTCCAGAATAAATCGTTGTTTGGTTTTAGAATGTCCATTTCTTCTGTCGAATTAGCAACTTTGGCTAGCATTGTGGAGCGCACGTGTCCATCATCTCTTGACGCATGGAACGAAAAATTCCAAAATTCCCAATAAACTTCGAATAAACTGGTCAAACTCGGTTGAAAATCCTACTTTATGATGTTCTTCTCATATGTATCCAATAAAATGAGAGCCAGAGCAATTCGTAGTGTATACCGAACGCTTTTCAGAAGACAATGTGAGGTTCCCCGGCGCGCAGATGAAAACTGACAAAAGGGCAGACCTGTCACTCCAAAAGCTCTTATTCGGCCTCACATCAAGCTAGACACCCCATTCAACCTTCTACTGCCTGTTGACATCTAGTGGAAGGCGTATGAAGTGCATACAGATCGATAAATAAAAGCCAGTTGAATAGGCAGGCCCTGACACAGAGCCTCATTTTCAGAATTCCCCCTATTCACAAAAAGATAACCTCACACTCAACGTCAACAAAACAAAGGAGATGATTGGGGACTTCAGGAAACAGCAGAGGGAGCACCCCCCTATCCACATTGACGGGACAGTAGTGGAGAATGTGGAAAGTTTTAAGTTCCTCGGCGTACACATCACGGACAAACTGAAATGGTCCACCCACACAGACAGCGTGGTGAAGCGCAACAGCGCCTCTTCAACCTCAGGAGGCTGAAGAAATTTGGCTTGTCACCGAAAACCCTCACAAACCTTTACAGAGGCATAATCAAGATCATCCTGTCGGTCTGTATCACCGCCTGGTACAGCAACTGCTCCGTCTAGAAGAAAAAGAAACGCACACCTATTTAGGCGAGGTGCTGGCTAGCGGTGTAGAAAACTTAAAAATAAAGGAGAGCCGCACACTCTAGGAGCTCAGATGCAAAAATATTTAATTTACCAACGTTTCGACAGGCAAGCTGTCTTCATCAGGGCACAATCACAGACACTGCGGGATGACTCGTTTATATAGTGTCAAGACACACAGGTGTCTGTAATCATGGCCAAGAGTGGCCTAATATCATTGGTTAATTTCTCAAATATTAAAATGGCATAGAAAGAGCAGCATACAATAAATACAAATGGATAGCATATGATCATAGACTCACTTAAGACCACACAAGCCTACAAACAACCACAATGGCAAAGTCACAACAATCACAACAATCACAAGAATGGCTTCAGATCAAAGTCCACGTTGAGACCGAAGGGAGCAAGGGTCTTTAAGTTAAAGATCCAAGCAGCCTCTCATTTTAACAATAAATTATCAAGGTCACCCCCTCTCCTAGGGAGGGTGACATGTTCGATGCCAATATAACGCAAAGACAAAATCGAGTGGCCTGCCTCCAAAAAGGATCAAACGCGCCAAATAAATTCTCCTGACATTTTCTGGGCAGCTTTGCTACTTTTCTCATTGTATAACCACGATTTGTGCCGCTAAATATGCACATTTTCGAACAAACTCTATATGCATTGTGTAATATGATGTTATAGGACTGTCATCTGAAGAATTTTGAGAAGGTTAGTGAAAAAATTAATATATTTTGGTGGTTTATACGTTATCGCTATTTTTGCCTTGAATCAATGCTGTTGTGATGTTTGCTATTGTGGTAAGCTAATATAACGCTATATTGTGTTTTCGCTGTAAAAATATTGGCTGGATTCACAAGATCTGTGTCTTTCATCTGCTGTACGCTGTGTATTTTTAAGAAATGTTTTATGATGAGTAATTAGCTAATACACGATGGTCTCTGTAGTTATTCTAGTCGCTTTGGTGAGAGTTGTGATGGTGGCTGCAATGGTAAACTATGATTTATACCTGAAATATGCACATTTTTCTAACAAAACATATGCTATACAATAAATATGTTATCAGACTGTCATCTGATGAAGTTGTTTCTTGGTTAGTGGCTATTTATATCTTTATTTGGTCGAATTTGTGATAGCTACTGATGGAGTAAAAAACTGGTGGAGTAAAAAAAGTGGTGTCTTTTGCTAACGTTAACCACGTTAGCAAAAGACAATAGATTTACATATTGTGTCTTCAGAAATGATGGCTGGATTCACAAGATGTGTATCTTTCATTTGGTGTCTTGGACTTGTGATTTCATGAACATTTTATTATATGATATCCCTGTGGCTTTAGGCTAGGCTATGCTAGTCAGCTTTTTTGATGGGGGGGATCCCGGATCCGGGTTTGGGAGGTGTTAGAGGTTAATGAAGACGAAAACGAAACAAACACTATACAAACTAATCAAAACAACAAACAGCCGAACGTGAAGCTATACAAACAATAAGTGCAGACACTGGCAACTTACACATAGACAATCACCCACAACCTACCTAATGACTATGGCTGCCTAAATATGGCTCCCAATCAGAGACAACGATAGACAGCTGTCTCTAATTGAGAACCAACTTAGGCAACCATAGACTTACATAAACACCTACAATGAACACAACCCCATGAACTCTACAAACACCCCCTAGACAATACAAACACCCTAGACGAGACAAAAACACACAAACATCCCCCATGTCACACCCTGATCTAACTAAAATAATAAAGAAAACAAAGATAACTAAGGCCAGGGCGTGACAGTACCCCCCCCCCCCCCAAAGGTGCGGACTCCGGCCGCAAAACCTGACACAGAAGGGGAGGGTCCGGGTGGGCCTTCCTACGGCGGTGGCTCGGGTGCGGGACGTGGACCCCACTCCACCATAGTCAATACCCGCTTAGGTGGCCTCCCAGGAACGAGGACCCTTGCAGCGAGTCCCGGACTGAAGACCATCGTAGAGGGCGCCACTGGACGGAGGGGCAGCTCCGGACTGAGTGGTAGCTCCGGACTGAGGGGCAACTCTGGACTGAGGGGCAACTCTGGACTGAGGGGCAACTCTGGACTGAGGGGCAGCTCCGGACTGAATGGCAGCTCCGGACTGAATGGCAGCTCCGGACTGGAGGGCAGCTCATGACTGGAGGGCAGCTCATGACTGGAGGGCAGCTCATGACTGGAGGGCAGCTCATGACTGGAGGGCAGCTCCTGACTGGCGGGCGGCTCTGGCAGCTCCTGACTGGCGGGCGGCTCTGGCGGCTCCTGACTGGCCGGCGGCTCTGGCGGCTCCTGACTGGCGGGCGGCTCTGGCGGCTCTGGCGGCTCCTGACTGGCGGGCGGCTCTGGCGGCTCCTGACTGGCGGGCGGCTCTGGCGGCTTCTGACTGGCGGGCGGCTCTGGCGGCTCCTGACTGGCGGGCGGCTCTGGCGGCTCCCGACTGGCGGGCGGCTCTGGCGGCTCCCGACTGGCGGGCGGCTCTGGCGGCTCCCGACTAGCGGGCGGCTCTGGCGGCTCCCGACTGGCGGGCGGCTCTGGCGGCTCCCGACTGGCGGGCGGCTCTTGCGGCTCCCGACTGGCGGGCGGCTCTGGCGGCTCCCGACTGGCGGGCGGCTCTTGCGGCTCCTGACTGGCGGGCGGCTCTGGCGGCTCCTGACTGGCGGGCGGCTCTGGCGGCTCCTCTGGCGGCTCCTGACTGGCGGGCGGCTCTGGCTGCTCCTGCCTGGCGGGCGGCTCTGGCGGCTCCTGACTGGCGGTCGGCTCTTGCGGCTCCTGACTGGTGGGCGGCTCTTACGGCTCCTGACTGACGGGCGGCTCTGGCGGCTCCTGACTGACGGGCGGCTCTGGCGGCTCCTGACTCACGGGCGGCTCTAGCGGCTCCTGACTGACGGGCGGCTCTAGCGGCTCCTGACTGACGGGCGGCTCTAGCGGCTCCTGACTGACGGGCGGCTCTAGCGGCTCCTGACTGACGGGCGGCTCTAGCGGCTCCTGACTGACGGGCGGCTCTAGCGGCTCCTGACTGACGGGCGGCTCTAGCGGCTCCTGACTGACGGGCGGCTCTAGCGGCTCCTGACTGACGGGCGGCTCTGACGGCTCGGGACAGACGGACGGCTCAGATGGCGCTGGGCAGGCGGGCGGCTCAGATGGCGCTGGGCAGGCGGGCGGCTCAAACGGCGCTGGGCAGATGGACAGCGCAGACGGCGCTGGGCAGACGGCAGACTCTGGCCGGCTGAGGCGCATAGTAGGCCTGGTGCGTGGTGCCGGAACTGGTGGTACCGGGCTAAGGACACGCACCTCAAGGCTAGTGCAGGGATCAGCAACAGGGCGCACAGGGCTCTGGAGACGCACAGGAGGCTTAGTGCGTGGTGCCGGAACTGGTGGTACCGGGCTGGAGACACGCACCACAGGGCGAGTGCGTGGAGGAGGAACAGGGCTCTGGAGACGCACTGGAAGCCTGGTGCGTGGTGTAGGCACTGGTGGTATTGGGCTGGGGCGAGGAGGTGGCGCCGGATTTACCGGACCGTGAAGGCGTACAGGAGCTCTTAAGCACCGAGCCTGCCCAACCTTACCTGGTTTAATGCTCCCCGTAGCCAGGCCAATGCGGCGACGTGGAATAGCCCGCACTGGGCTGTGCTGGCGAACCGGGGACACAATGCGTAAGGCTGGTGCCATGTACACCGGCCCGAGGAGACATACTGGAGGCCAGATACGTTGAGCCGGCTTCATGGCACCTGGCTCAATGCCCACTCTAGCCCGGCCGATACGTGGAGCTGGAATGTACCGCACCGGGCTAAGCACACGTACAGGAGACACCGTGCGCTCTTCCGCATAACACAGTGTCTGCCCGTACTCTCGCTCTCCACGGTAAGCACGGGGAGTTGGCGCAGGTCTCCTACCTGACTTCGCCACACTCCCTTTTAGCCCCCCCAGCCTCGCTTCCGTGCTGCCTCCTCATACCACCGCCTCTCGGCTTTAGCTGCCTCCAGCTCTTCACGAAGGCGGCAATATTCTCCCGGTTGTGCCCAGGGTCCTCCGCTGTCCAGAATTTCCTCCCAATTTCATAAGTCCTGCGATCGCTGCTCCTGCTGCTGCTGCCGCTTACCACGCTGCTTGGTCCGAGTGTGGTGGGTGATTCTGTCACGTTCGTCGTAACATTTAAGTGAGGAGGACCAAGGCGCAGCGTGATAACAATACATTCTTCTTTAATGAAGACGAAAACGAAAACTATACAAACTAATCAAAACAACAAACAGACGAACGTGAAGCTATACAAACAATAAGTGCAGACACCGGCAACTTACACATAGACAATCACCCACAACCTACCTAATGACTATGGCTGCCTAAATATGGCTCCCAATCAGAGACAACGATAGACAGCTGTCTCTAATTGAGAACCAATCAAGGCAACCATAGACTTACATAAACACCTACAATGAACACAACCCCATGAACTCTTCAAACACCCCCTAGATAATACAAACACCCTAGACGAGACAAAAACACACAAACATCCCCCATGTCACACCCTGACCTAACTAAAATAATAAAGAAAACAAAGATAACTAAGGCCAGGTCGTGACAATTTGTGATGTTTATGGGACATATTGGAGTGCCAACAACAGAAGCTCGTCAAAGGTAAGGTATTAATTATATTTTTATTTCTACGTTTTGTGTTGCGCCTGCAGGGTTGAAATATGCTTATCTCTCTTTGTTTACAATGGTGCTATCCTCAGATAATAGCATTGTATGCTTTCGCCGAAAAGCCTATTTGAATTCTGACATATTGGCTGGATTCACAACCAGTGTAGCTTTAATTTGGTATCTTTCATGTGTGATTTAATGAAAGTTTGATTTTATAGTAATTTTCATAGAATTTGGCGCTCTGCATTTTCTCAGGCTTTTTGCCAAGTGAGACAGTAGCGTCCCGCCTAAACTCAGATTTTTGTATATAAATATGAACTTTACCGAACAAAACATACATGTATTGTGTAACATGAAGTCCTATGCGTGTCATCTGATGAAGATCATCAAAGGTTAGTGATGAATTTTATCTCTATTTCTGCTTTTTGTTACTGCTCTCTTTGGCTGGAAAAGTGGCTGTCTTTTTCTGTGACTTGGCTCATACCTAACATAATCGTTTGGTGTGCTTTCGTCGTAAAACCTATTTGAAATCGGACACTTTGGCTGGATTTACCACAACTGTATCTTTAAAATGGTGTAAAATACTTGTATGTTTGAGGAATTTAAATTATGGGATTTCTGTTGTTTTGAATTTGGCGCCCTGCAGTTTCACTGGCTGTTGACGAGGTGGGACGCTCGTAGCGTCCCACATACCCTAGAGAAGTTAAGAAAACATTTCCAAAGAAAGACAAGACAATGAAGCACTCCTTTTCCCAGAAAAACCACTTTGTCAGACTACCCGGATTTAGAAATCCAAACGTTGACTACAAACAAAACCTAATAATAATGATAATTCCATTGTACTCCCTCCAATCATTAGTTTTAAATTTCCTCAATGGTTCATTATACTTAATGAATGTGCGCTCCAAGCTTGTTTTGCAAAATAAAATTAGCCCAAACTGCAATCCCCTTTACCGACCTAACATGGTTCCATGTAATGGAAACAGATTATAATCATAGTATACCTTAACTTCCTGTTCAATTTCACTGGTGTTACCTAAACCATCAAACCAAGAATCATTAACCGGAAACTATCACAAAACTTTTACGATTCAACAATTCAGACCTGAATCGCTTACAGCCAAATACAGCCCAGTGAGCCACAACCAACCAGTGATGCCCACCTAGCAATCTTGTTGCTAGATTTAGCATCTTTTCAGACTACCCTGACAAATTGTATTTGGAACTTTTAGCAACTTTTGAAAAGTGACTCAAAGCTATATTGCACGCATTTTCCCTCTAAATGACACAAACAATTTTCTGTCCCACCCTCAGTCACAACATCATTGCCTGGCTGCAAAAGTGCATTGTGAGTGTCGTCAGCAGCAGGCGCTCAGCCCATACCCAGGCAGCAGCAATTTCAGCGAATTGCAAATCATTGTTGTCTGACTGCAGCAGCAGTAGTACGTGTTCGACAAGCCAAACCCAAGGAATATAGTTGGTCACGAATGTTTGATCTTGAACAGAACTTACAACATCAATCAACATCTCTCAATCAAAATTGTACTGCCAGAAGTACAGAAAAGAGTGGGAGTCTGTATCCGAACAACTGTCAAATCAATTTGAGTAACGTTATTGTGTATTCTACGTAATGACACAGTTTTACGTTATTACGCAAACATACCCCCTACTCAAACCGAGCTCCGCTTTAAGTCTATCGCAAGAGCAAAACCCAACTTTCCAACTTTCGCCACTCCAAAATGTAAAAGTACTATGTACTTCGCTAAATTTATAACGTATGTCAGTCAATCCATAAGAATAAAAACATTTCGATGGGCACAACTCTATCGTAATTCTCTGTTATTATTTAGAATTCATTAGATTTAGGTAACTGTCTCTTCCATGATTCAGCATTTTAAATACGACTCCATTCTTAATACGTTATTCCAGCGCACCATTATGGCAAGACAACGTATTCCATCGAAATCGACTCGCTATTATTTAGAATTAATTAGTCTTTCAATTTAACCTAACAAGCTATTAAAACGTTCATTTTATATCTTAAACAAACACTAACAACTGTATCTTTCCGGGCAAAACCTATCAATAGTTGAATTACAATCATAATGAATTTTAGTCTATCGGTGCATAGGCTGAGATATGAACCCGAGTCTCCTGCGTTGTTGGCAACAGTTTTACCTCGACCAACAATTCCCAGAAAATAGCCCTAATTTAAAGGTCCAAGCGTTTCCCCAGCGAGGATTCTCATTAATCTCGCTCTCGTTGTCCCTGCCTCTCTCCTTCTCTCCCGATTGACGCGCCTGACCTTCCCCTTAGTTGAATTACAATTTCAGTGGTTGGGTCCTACTCAGTCACAATGT
Organism: Salvelinus namaycush; assembly: GCF_016432855.1. Taxonomy (NCBI): domain Eukaryota; kingdom Metazoa; phylum Chordata; class Actinopteri; order Salmoniformes; family Salmonidae; genus Salvelinus; species Salvelinus namaycush. Next base: position 48,021,332 of record NC_052337.1, read on the forward strand.
TTGTTTGCAGGGAGCCTTACAGTACAGGTGCATCAAAGCTGGGACTGAGAGAGTGAAAAACAGCTTCTATCTCAAGGCCATCAGACTGTTCAACAGCCATCACTAACATTGAGTGGCTGCTGCCAACATACAGACTCAAATCTCTAGCCACTTTAATAATAAAAAATTGAATGTAATAAATGTTTCACTAGTCACTTTAAACAATGCCACTTTATATAATGTTTACGTACCCTACATTACTCATCTCATATGTATATACTGTACTCTATACCATCTACTGCATCTTGCCTATGCCACACGGCCATCGCTCATCCACATATTTATATGTACGTATTCTTAGTCATTCCTTTACACTTGTGTGTATAAGGTAGTTGTTGTGAAATTGTTAGGTTACTTGTTAGATATTACTGCACGGTAGGAACTAGAAGCACTAGCATTTCACTTCTCTCGCATTAACATCTACTAACCATGTGCATGTGACCAATAAAAGTTGATTTGATTTGATTTGAAGTGCTTTGAGAGACTAGTCAAGGATCACATCACCTCTACCTTACCTGACACCCTAGACCCACTTCAATTTGCTTACCGCCCCAATAGATCCACAGACGATGCAATCACCATCCATACTGCACACTGCCCTATCCCATCTGGATAAGAGAAATACCTATGTAAGAATGCTGTTCATTGCCTATAGCTCAGCATTCAAAACCATAGTACCCTGCAAGCTCATCATTAAGCTTGAGGCCCTGGGTCTCAACCCCGCCCTGTGCAACTGGGTCCTGAACTTCCTGACGGCAGCCCCCAGGTGGTGAAGTTAGGAAACAAAATCTCCACTTCGCTGATCCTCAACACTGGGGCCCCACAAAGGTGCATGCTCAGCCCCCTCCTGTACTCCCTGTTCACCCATGACTGCGTGGCCATGCATGCCTCCAACTCAATCATCAAGTTTGCAGATGACACAACAGTAGTAGGCTTGATTACCAACAATGACGAAACAGCCTACAGGGAGGAGATGACGTGGTGTCAGGCAAATAACCTCTCACTCAACATCAACAAAACAAAGGAGATGATTGTGTACTTTAGGAAACAGCAAAGGGATCACATCGACGGAACAGAAGTGGAGAAGGTGGAAAGTTTTAAGTTCCTCGGCGTACTCATCACTGACAAACTGAAATGGTCCACCCACACAGACAGTGTGGTGAAGAAGGCGCAACAGGGCCTCTTCAACCTCAGGAGGCTGAAGAAATTTGGCTTGTCAACTAAAACCCTCACAAACTTTTACAGATTCACAATTGAGAGTATCCTGTTGGGCTGTATCACCGCCTGGTACAGCAGCTGCACCGCCCACAAACGCAGGGCTCTCCAGAGGCTGGTGCGGTCTGAACAATGCATCACCGGGGGCAAACTACCTACCCTCCAGGACACCTACACCACCCGATGTCACAGGAAGGCCAAAAATATCATCAACGACAACAACCACCCGAGCCACTACCCGTTCACCCTGCTACTATCCAGAAGGTAAGGTCAGTACAGGTGCATCAAAGCTGGGACCGAGAGACTGAAAAACAGCTTCTATCTCAAGGCCATCAGACTGTTCAACAGCCATCACTAGCACAGAGAGGCTGCTGCCTACATACAGACTTGAAATAATTGGCCACTTTAATAAATGGAACACTAGTCACTTTAATAACGCCACTTTAATAATGTTGACATATATTGCGTTACTCATCTCCTGTGTATATACTGTATTCTACACTATCTATTACATCTTAGCCTATGTGCTCTGAAATTCTTCATCCATTCCCAGCAGCACACCACTCTGCATCCCACTGCTGGCTTGCTTCTGAAGCTAAGCAGGTTTGTTCCTGGATGGGAGACCAGATACTGCTGGAAGTGCTGTTGGAGGGCCAGTAGGAGGCATACTTCCCTCTGGTCTAAAAAAAAATATCCCATTTCCCTGTGTAGGGTGTTGCCTTTTGGATGGGTTGTTCAACGGGTGTCCTGCCTCTCACTGTGGTCACTAACGATCCCATGGCACTTATCGTAAGAGTAGGGATGTTAACATTGGTGTCCTGGCTAAATTCCCAACCTGTCCCTCATACCAACATGGTCACCTAATCATCCCTAGTTTACAATTGGCTCATCCATCTCCCCTGTAACTATTCCCCAGGTTATTGCTGTAAATGAGAATGTTTTCAGTCAACTGATAAAATAAAAATCTATATATTCCTTTACTTAGATTTGTGTGTATTAGGTATTTGTTGTGGAATCCTTAGATATTACTTGTTGGATATTGCTGCACTGTCGGAACTAGAAGCACAAGCATTTCGCTACACTCACAATAACATCTGCTAGCAATGTGTATGTGACCAATACATTTTATTTTATTTGATGTTGATTTTGATTCTACCTGGATTATGTTGGAGAGACTTCCATTAAAGAACACCCTCTGTGTTCTGTTAGACAGGTAACTCTTTATCCACAATATAGCAGGAGGTGTAAAGCCATAACACATACGTTTTCCAGCAGTAGACTATGATCGATAATGTCAAAAGCCACACTGAAGTCTGAACAAAACAGCCCCCACAAGTCTTGCTGGCCAGACTCCTGTTGCTTGGACAAGTCAGAGGCTCCTGCGAGCATTATTAATCTTAGAAATAGGGGGCGCTGTTTTCACTTTGGGAAAAAATCGTGCCCAAATTAAACGGCCTCATACTCTGTTCTAGATCATACGATATGCATATTATTATTACTATTGGATAGAAAACACTCTGAAGTTTCTAAAACTGTTTGAATTATATCTGTGAGTAAAACAGAACTCATTTGGCAGCAAACTTGAAAATTCTGAAAATGGGGCTCTGTGTAAGGCCTTGCCTATTCAATTGCCTTTTATTTATGGGTCTGTATGCACTTCATACGCCTTCCACTAGATGTCAACAGGCAGTAGAATGTTGAATGGGGTGTCTAGCTTGATGTGAGACCGAATGAGAGCTTTTGGAGTGACAGGTCCGCCCTATTGGCAGTATTCAGCTGCACACCAGGGAACACTACATTGTTTTCTGCAATGCGTTAGGTATACACGACGAAATGCTCCGTCTTCGACGTTATTGGATACATATGAGAAAAACATCATAAAGATGGATTTTCAACTGAGTTTGACCAGTTTATTCGACGTTTATTGTGACTTTTGGAATTTTTCGTTCCATGCACCAAGAGTTGATGGACATGAGCGCTCCACAATGCTAGCCAAAGTTGCTAATTCGAGAGAAGAAATGGACATTCTAAAACAAAACAACGATTTATTGTGGAACTAGGACTCCTTGCACTACATTCTGATGGAAGATCATCAAATGTAAGAGAATATTTATGATGTTATTTCATATTTTTGTGGAATATGTTGGCTCCAACATGGCGGAGAATGGCTGGGCGCTGTCTCAGAATATTGCATGCTGTACTTTGTACTAAAGTTATTTTTTAAAATCTAACACAGCTTTTGCATTAAAAACCAGTGTATCTTTCATTTGCTGTACAACATGTATTTTTTAGCAAAGTTTATGATGAGTTTTTTGGTTAGATTACGTGACTGTCGAAAATATCTCCGGACAATTTGGTGCATTATGGCGCCGTATTCACAATGTAAAACCAGGATTTGTAGCTATAAATATGCACATTTTCGAACAAAACATAAATGTATTGTATAACATGATGCTATAAGACTGTCATCTGATCAAGTTGTTCAAAGGTTAGTGATTAATTTTATCTCTATTTGTGGGTATTGTGAAAGCTATGTTAGCGGTGAATAAATGGCGTTGTGTGTTTGGCTATTGTGGTGAGCTAACATAAATATATATTGTGTTTTCGCTGTAAAACACTTAAAATATCGGAAATATTGGCTGGATTCACAAGATGTTTATCTTTCATTTGCTGTACAACATGTATTTTTCAAAAATGTTTTATGATGAGTATTTATCTATTTCACGTTGCTCTCTGTAATTATTCTGGCTGTTTTGGTGCTATTTGTGACGGTGGCTGCAATGTAAAACTACGATTTATACCTATAAATATGCACATTTTCGAACAAAATATAAATGTATTGTATAACATGATGTTATAAGACTGTCATCTGATGAAGTTGTTTCTTAGTTAGTGATTGATTTTATCTCTATTTGTGGGTTATGTGAAAGCTATGTTTGCGGAGAAAACATGCCGTTGTGTGTTTGGCTATTGTGGTGAGCTAACATAAATATATATTGGGTTTTCGCTGTAAAACATTTAAAAAATCGGACATGTTGGCTGGATTCACAAGATGTTTATCTTTCATTTGCTGTATTGGACTTGTTAATGTATGGAAGGTAAATATTTCAAAAAAATATTTTTGAATTTTGCGCGCTGCGAAGGGATTTTGCGCGCTGCGAAGGGATGTTTGCAGCGGAATGTTGTGGGTGTTCCGCTAGCGGAACCCCTGGGCGAAAAAGGTTAAGGGATGGGTTACACTGTTATCTGAATGTGCTGATAGTCTCACTTACAAAGCTTGGGGTGGTCCTGATTTGTTATGGAGGTGCCCTACCCCTCATAGCCCCACTGTAATTTGATCCCTGCAGATAACTCATACTTAGGAAATAACTGGCTATTTCATGGCCCTGAGGCCCTCTATTTACAGTATGTGTAATAAATGGGTGCTGCACTTATTCAACCCTCCTCTAAAAGTCTTTATTTTGATGAGAAGGCCCCCTAACCATCACTCTTTGCCCAAAGTTGGAAAAAGGTCTTGAGCGAAGACTCGGAAGGTCGGGTGTGGCTAAGGCATGATAATAACAGTATCTGTATGCTTATATTTAGTTCTTCACTCTCTAAAAGTTCTGATTCAAAAAACATTTGGGTCATTTCTAGAATACACTCTATCTGTATCATGAGGTGCGTCATACTGTATGGATAGAGAAAAAAAAGGCTTTGACATTGTATATTTTTATTTTATATTAGACATTCAGCGAAAAATGAGGGGCAAACTAACCTGAAAATTTGTTTGTGAGAGAAAAGGAAATAGCACTCTAAGCTTTAACATGCAATGTTTTACAAACTATGTCTTATTCGTGTAGAGTCAACATGTTTTCTGTCTGCAACTGACAAATTGTCTTTTAAACATCCTATAACTAAACGAAAACCTTTATATTTGAATAGGTTACTATATGAAATGTCTAGACGTTCTTATATTACTTATTACACTTGTTGACAGGATTGGAATTATCATTTGACATTTGACATTAGAGTTACAACTTCCATCCCTGAATTTGCCCTTTTAGTTTGATGTCAAATCATTTCAATCCATGCAAATAGTGTGAAACAATTAATTACATTACAAAAATAGAAAATTATATTAAATTATCTCCACATGGATAATTGTTTATGACTTCAAATTATTTTATCAAGCTCTTTTATGCACCATTATGAAGCAAGGATCTGGGTGAATTTTAGGCTGTCTGCCCATAACCTGTGTGAGTAGCAAGACAGCCAACCCTGGGGTCACGTGGGAAGCAAACAGCCCGAAGCGGGGACCGGCTAACCTGAACTTGTCCAATAACAAACGCTCGTTTTAATTGCAAAGCGTTTTCTACAGTGTGCACTAATGAATACAACACGGTTACTTTTCCTCTCAATCAGGCAGAAACAATAACCCTATTGTCACACGTGTTGAAGGGAGAACAGCAGACATTGCGTTGTGACCAATCAACATTCGCTTAGCGCAGAAGCGCGACCTTCTCACCACCCTACAAATATCCACTGGCATTATTCTAGCCGTTTATTACACCTTCACCACCCCGGATTGCAGACGACATCCTTTTATTGTGAAAGATCTCAGTACTTAGCATACATCCCTTTTCTTGCAATGACTTAAAACTAAGAAGAGTAAAGAAGTGATTACCATTATAGTCGACTAGAATAAACAGATACAATCGGTAACTAATACAGAATCCAAGTTCTACCACTTTACAAGTTACAGAAAAACGGAAAAACTGACCACAAACCACAAAGGAGGACAACAAAGTCAACTTTGACGATGTTTTGTTCTTAATGTATGCACGTGAACTGAAGGAACTTGAAGATAAAAGCGCACCCGGCTCAGTTGCCACATTTCAACGGTATTGTCCTCTTCTTGCTGTGTTACAACTTTTACGCGCTGTTGTCCTGCATCATGACTCAAAGATCTTGTGCTGTATATGGAGTTGGGATTGTCAGCGCTCATCTGCTGTTCATCGGGATTGGCTTGTTTGTGGCTCAAGTATTTCAAACTGTAATACATAACCGGTTAAAAAAGGTAAGTCAACCAGAATGCAAAAGTTTTTATAACTTTTCATGTTATATTTGCACGTCAAATATTCCACAGGTGCCACCGCCTAATGAGACAATCATAAATACAGGTTAGCAACTGCAAATCATCGTGCACCAATCTGTCCGAATAATTTTGCTTGGGGTACCGAGAACAAAGTAGCTTAGTACACCCCTGTGTGAAGTTCTCCAACAAACTGCAGCTGACGTTTTCTCAGAATCAATGCATAGATCACTGAGTTTTAGGGGATCTATCCAAACCAGGCTGGTCTCATAGACTAGATGTCACATAATTAATGAAAATCCGGTTCTGTCAATTTAGTATGATATGTTACACTTGGTATGGTTACATAAGACAGTCTATCTGTCTGTCTCTGTCTGTTTGTCTGTCTGTGTCTGTTTGTCTGTCTGTGTCTACATGTCAGACAGACAGAAGAGGGAGAGAGAGGAGGGAGAGAGAGAAACAGTGATTAGAGGAGGGGGAGAGAGGAAAGAAGGAGGGGGAGATAATGGATGGGGGAGGAGAGAGAGAAAAGGCAGGGAGAGAGGGAGAAGGAGGGAGGGGAGAGAGACTCAAGAGACAGGCAGAGAAGGGAGACAGATGAAAGGAGGGGGAGGGAAAGAAGGGAGAGTGAGGGAGGTGGAGAGAGCGAGAGAGGGTGAGAGGTGGCAGGTGTGAAAGAAGGGGGAGGAAGAGAGAAGATAATGAGGGAGGGAGGGATAAAGAGGAGCTAGAGAGTAAGACAGACAAGAAAAATGTTAACCCTGCGACAGTCATCTTTTTGCATTGACTGCAACGTACTGAGAAAAATATCAGCTACCGTGACATTACCTTTTTGCAAAACCATGTCAGGATGACGTTTTCCTATTATATCATGTTGGAGTGTAAAGCGATACAGCACAAATGAAAGGATGGTGGAAGGGTAGGCATATAACACGAACGTGTAGCAACCCAAAGGTTGTGTGTTCAAATATCATCACGGACAACTTTAGCTTTTAGCAACTTTGCAACTTCTTAGCAGGTTAGCTTCCCGTGACCTGAACCTTAACCCTTTAACCCTTTAACCTAACTCCTAACCTTAACCCTAACACTTAACCCCTAACCCATAGCCTAGCAAACATTAGCCACCCTAGCTAATGTTAGCCACAACAAATTGGAATTTGCAACATATACGTATTTCAAATTCGTAACATATTGTATGAATTGCAATTCGTAACATATCATACAAATTGGAATTTGTAACATAACATACGAAATGGTTGGTGAATATCCACAAATTAATACATCCATATGTAACATATCATACTAATTTGAGTGTCCCTGATTTTCGTTCACTATGTTACATCTACCTCTGAGTCCAGGTTGTCCATACCAAAGTATGAGAATTGGGAAATTATTTTATTAAGCATACCTACCTATTCAGAATAATTGCTCTCTAAGATAACAGATCTGAGACCAGCCTTTCCTTACTGAAATTTAAATTGTTCACTGAAATGATCAGTGCTCATTGATCATCAACCAGTCCATTCTGCCATTTAGTGCCTAGCCTATTCATTCCAATGAGTGTATTATCCTTTCAATGCAGCTCTGTTTGAAAATCAAACCCATAATAAGAACGTTGGTAGATATGTCACTACAATGATGGAATTGTATGTTGTTCACACAGCTGCTACACTAAAATATGGTATTTCAGCCTAGCAGGGAAGAGGGAAAGTAGGCTGTGTCAACATTTATCTCTAGGGAATGAGCATAATATGTGTACATATTTTGTACTACTTTTATGTTTAAACAAATAGGCTACTGCAATTGTATTTTGCCAAATACTTAGATTTTGGATATCCTGGGTGTGGCAGGGGCACATTGACGTTGACAATGAGGGAAGGTAGCATGTGAATATGTATTAGAGAACCCCTTCATCATCATTACACAATCTTAGTTTGTGTTTCCAGTCAATCTTCTTGTCTAAAGGGTCCACGTTGACACACTAAACTATCTAGGAAGCCTAACAAGCAAAATAGTGGGTCGTCTAATTTAAAAATACAGCTTTGAGTCCTTTGTTGACAATAGCATTCAGTCCTCGATATGATAAACCTTTGTTGTGACATGACATGTCATTGTTGTTATTGTTGTTGTGATAAGTACTGTTCAAAATCACTGAGTGTCTTCTATGTGTGGCTTTAACGGGGCTGTGTTATGGTCATGGGTGCTTGCATGTGTTCCTCTTAATCTTTTCCATGTTCTCGTTTAAGCAGCTCAGTCAGAAGCATTTTCCTGAGCTGGATAAATTAAGAAGGAGATACAGTGCCTTCAGAAAGTATTCATACCACTTGACATATTACATATTTTGTTGTGTTACAGCCTGAATTCAAAATGGATGAAATAGTTTTTTTTTCTCAACCATCTACACACAATACCCCATAATGGCAAAGTGAAAACATTTAAAAATGTGTTGCAACATTTATTTAAAATTTGAGCTTTCCACACTTGGATTGTGCAACATTTGCCGATTATTCATGAAAAAATTCTTCATGCTCTGTCAAAATGGTTTTTGATCAATACTAGATAAACATTTTTCAGGTCTTGCCATAGATTTTCAAGTAGATTTGTCAAAACTGTAATTCGGCCACTTGGGAACGTTCACTGTCTTCTTGGTAAGCAACTCCAGTGTAGATTTCGCCCTGTGTTTTCTGAGTGGCCGAATTGTCCTGAAAGGTGATTTAATATCCTAGTGTCTGGTGGAAAGCAGGCTGAACCAGGTTTTCCTCTAGGATTTTGCTAGCTGGCTAATGTTTTTGCATCTGGACACAGTAGCAGCTTTTTTGTTTCACCTTGCTGCCATTTCCTGATCTTCTGAGAACATTATTTGAGGAGTCGCCTGAAGCGTGAGAGGAATGGGAGATACAGGAATACAGCAGTGCTGATTCAGAGGGCTCGTAGTGAGGACGACTGGCTACTATTCTGAACTTTGTGTGGTGAGCTTTCTTGCACCCAGAGCTGCTGAGGCATCACCCAAGTGGGTGCTACACAGAGTGGAAGAGGAGAAGTACAGTGGCTATAAGACACAGGCTGGTTCCCAGACTTGCCCTCTGCAATCTTGCAGAGGGCAAGGGCATCAGCAGACTCCATCACCATCATCTACCCTCCTCTGACCAGCTCTCTTCGCTCAAGCCATGAACTGACCCTCTCCATCTTCGGAGGATGCAACTTTCAAAGACTTGGCTTCTATTGGTTGACTTGTCATGATATATTGCTTGTTAATTTTTGCTCTTGAAGCGCTTTGAGATTCAATTGGGTGACAGACCAGGGTTATAGATCTTAGGAGTTAGCCAATTGGGTGAGAGACAAGCGTAAAATAAGCCCGATGTGAACTAGTAGTAACAGTTGTGCCACCCTGACATACCATCCCAGGTGCATCTGTCTTTCCATAAACAAATAATACATAAGAAATGTTGTCAGATAATTAGGCTAGTCTTCTCCCCCTGACCTAAATCTACAGTATTACCCCTGTTTACCGTGAGGTATGCAGAGGTTATGCCAGCCAGGCAAGCAATGGTCCTTTACTCACTATCCTGATGTGAGATACACACAACACACACACAACACACACACTGTCCTGATGTGACGGACCTGACCAAGAATAGACCACACAAATCTGGACTTTATCTCATGAGAGAATGTTACAAAATGTGGATGTTGAAACAACAAATGTTTGTTTAGCCTCTAGTGTTTGTTTAATTAGGTTACTCATTAAAGGGGTGTGTCCCAAATGGCACCCTATTCCCTATAAAGTGCACTACTACCCTATGGGCCCTGGTCAAAAGTAGTACAATATAAAGTGTGTCATTTGGGATGCAGACATTGTGCACTGAGTGACTGTGTGATGCTGAGGGATGGCCAGGAAAAACATACTGGAAATGCAACAGGTGCACAGACACAAACGCACATACGCACGCACGCGCACACAAACTTGTTATTGTCTTGGACCTCTCGGCATAGTGGAGAGACCACTCCTCATATCAACTCATGGCTTGAAAGAGGGTAATGGGAATATGGAATAAGGTGCCATTTGGGACAGAACCGAGCTCATAACTCAAACCACAGAAACCCTTCTGAACTCAGTAGTAGGCCCTCTTTGTGTGGTAAGCCTCTTTCACACAGTATGGTAGGCTGGCTTATTGGGTAACAGCGAGAGCTGTGGCACCCAATTCCCTATATAGTGATCTGCTTTTGACCAGATCTGGTCAAAAGTAGTGCACTGTATAGGGAATGGGACGCACCCTGAAGTGTTTGGCAGCTCCACAGTCCCTATTTGGGTCACTGTAGTAAAGGATCACGATCGGCCAACTAGAGAGGTGACCTTAGCCTAGACCAGAACAATGCCCACCAACATGTTTGAGATGGCTGTGTAGAGAAGGAAATGTATGAATGCATTTGGTTTTAACCCCCACAGCTTGTCAACATGAAGAAAGACCTCAACATCAAAGCCTACATGTTACATCTGCACCAAAAAAAATATTATATATTTTTCATAGAATGTTGCGTGAAAAGAACAACCCTGACTGAGGTTGATCATCTTCTATGCTGTGTTTATTTACTTTTATTTGACCTTTATTTAACTAGGCAAGTCACTCCTATCTAAGATGACAGGCACATTATCCTGAGCAACTCAGCTGGTCGTTTTGTCGTTGGAGAGGTTGAGAGGGCATATCTTCACCCCTCACCCACTGGTGGCTTGGGTCTTTGTCCCTGTGCTGGGGTAATTGTGCCATCCATAATTGTGCTGGGGTAATTGTGACATCCACTGGGTCTCTCTCTCTCTCTCTGTTTGTGTGTTCAGACCAGAGGTCAGTGCCATGGAGCTCACCAATCACATGATCAACACACACAAATTATAGTGTCTCTCTCAGTCAGCTTGGCTGGTGAAAGGATTTCCATTGGTTACCGTAGACAAAGAGAGGGCCTTTCCCCTCCATCCCTCTACCACTCCTCCCCTCCATCGCCACACCCCAGGGAGGCATGTTTTTGTTTTCTTGCAGCCATGAAGTTCAAAGTTAGGAAGGAACTTTCAATTTCAAAACTTTGGATGTGCTGCTCTAGCAGTTAAAGAGTTATGATTGAGGTAAATAAGTATCCTTCCATGGGAAGCCACCTAATAGCCACCTTGACTTTTTCCATATTTTGTTACATTAATGCCTTCCTCTAAAATAGATTAAATCGTTTTTTCCCCCATCATCAATCTACACACAATACCCCATAATGACAAAGCAAAAACAACCTTAAATATCACATTTACATAAGTTTTACTCAGTACTTTGTTGAAGCACCTTTGGCAACGATTACTGCCTCGAGTCTTATTGGGTATGACGCTACAAGCTTGTCACACCTGTATTTGGGGAGATTATCCCATTCTTCTCTGCAGGTTGGATGCGGAGCGTCACTGCACAGCTATTTTCAGGTCTCTCCAGAAATGTTCGATCGGGTTCAAGTTTGGGCTCTGGCTGGGCCACAGGGATGGTGCCAGGTTTCCTCGAGACATGACGCTTGGCATCCAGGCCAAAGAGTTCAATCTTGGTTTCATCAGACCAGAGAATCTTATTTCTCATGGTCTGAGAGTCCTTTAGGTGCCTTTTGGCAAACTCCAAGTGGGCTGTCATGTGCCTTTTACCCGAGGAGTGGCTTTCGTCTGGCCACTCTACCATAAAGGTGTGATTGGTGGAGTACTGCAGAGATGGGTATCCTTCTGGATGGAGGCCACTGTGTTCTTCAGGACCTTCAATGCTGCAGACATTTTTTGGTGCCCTTCCCCAGATCTGTGCCTCGACACAATCCTGTCTCTGAGCTCTATGGACAATTCCTTCGACCTCATGGCTTGGTTTTTGATCTGAAATGCACTGTCAACTGTGGAACCTTATATAGACAGGTGTGTGCCTTTCCAAATAGTATAAATAAATGTATGTCCAATCAATTGAATTTACCACATTGGTGGACTCCAATCAAGTTGTAGAAACATCTCAAGGATAATCAATGGAAACAGGATGCACCTGAGCTCAAATTTGAGTCTCCTAGCAAAGAGTCTGAATACTAATGTAAGGTATTTCTGTTTTTTTATCTTGAATAAATGTGCAAAAAAAATCTAAAACCTGTTTTCGCTTTGTCATTATGGGGTATTGTGTGTAGATTGATGAGATTTAAAAAAAATGTAATCTATTTTAGAATAAGGCTGTAACATAACACAAGGTGTAAAAAGGGAAGGGGTCTGAATACTTCCCGAATGCACTGTATACCAGCGTAAATCAAATATTGACATGGTTGAGCATCATAGATGTTCACATCAGTGGAGCTGATGTTAAGAAGTTACTTTAGGATTCAGTCCTGAATCCTCATACTTTGTATCAAAGTTTATACTTGTTGACTGCAAAAGTAGTTTTGAAATCGGAACTGAATCACATTACATTTCACTGTTTCACTGTATAGTGAAATGAGAACAGTGAGCTATTGGAACTGCAACCTGATCAAACAGTAACAGTAATATTTGTGTATGGCCATTACAGGAAATCCAAATAAAAATCAATATAAATTACAGGTTGTAATGCAACAAAATAGGAAAAACGCCAAGGGGGATGAATACTTTTGCAAGGCACTGTAACGCTGCAGATAGCAATACTGGTTGATTTGAAAAGTCATAGTCAATCGAGCAATATTATTATAATTATTTTTTATTTATTTTTTTATCTTTAATTTACAATCTGTAGAAGCTATGAGAATAGAAAGGTTCAGTACTTTTGTGAAGCATCACGGCACAGTTGAAAAATATATGGCAAATACAAATCCAAAATTGATGGTGTTAAGAGATAGATGGGAGGGGTTGAATGGAGCTGAAGGGTGGGACTAATAAAAACAAGATAACCGATGTAAAATATACGGGATTTGTAAAATGTACAGTTGAAGTCGGACGTTTACATACACCTTAGCCAAATACATTTAAACTCAGTTTTTCACAATTCCTGACATTTAATCCGAGTAAAAAGTCCCTGTCTTAGGTCAGTTAGGATCATGACTTTATTTTAAGAATGTGAAATGTCAGAATAATAGTAGAGAGAATTATTTATTTCAGCTTGCATTTCTTTCATCACATTCCCAGTGGGTCAAAAGTTTACATACACTCAATTAGTATTTGGTAGCATTGCCTTTAAATTATTTAACTTGCGTCAAATGTTTTGGTTAGCCTTCCACAAGATTCCCACAATTAGTTGGGTGAATTTTGGCACATTCCTCCTGACAGGGCTGGTGTAACGGAGTCAGGTTTGTAGAACTCCTTGCTCACGCACCCTTTTCAGTTCTGCCCACAAATTTTCTGTAGGATTGAGGTCAGAGCTTTGTGATGGCCACTCCAATACCTTGACTTTGTTGTCCTTAACCATTTTGCCACAACTTTGGAAGTATGCTTGGGGTCATTGTCCATTTGAAAGACCCATTTGCGACCAAGCTTTAACTTCCGTACTGATGTCCTGAGATGTTGCTTCAATATATCCACATAATTTTCCATCCTCATGATGCCGTCTATTTTGAGAAATGCACCAGACCCTCCTGCAGCAAAGCACCCTCACAACATGATGCTGCCACCCCCGTGCTTCACGGTTGGGATGGCGTTCTTCGGCTTGCAAGCCTCTCCCTTTTTCCTCCAAACATAACGATGGTCATTATGGCCAAACAGTTATATTTTTATTTCATCAGACCAGAAGACATTTCTCCAAACGTGCGATCTTTGTCCCCATGTGCAGTTGCAAACCGTAATCTGGCTTTTTTGTGGCGGTTTTGGAGCAGACGCTTCTTCTTTGCTGAGCGGCCTTTCAGGTTATGTCGATATAGGACTCGTTTTACTGTGGATTTAGATACTTTTGTACCTGTTTCTTCCAGCATCTTCACAAGGTCCTTTGCTATTGTTCTGGGATTGATTTGCACTTTTCGCACCAAAGTACGTTCATCTCTAGGAGACAGAACGTGTCTCCTTCCTGAGCTGTATGACGGCTGCGTGGTCCCATGGTGTTTATACTTGCATACTACAGCAAATGAAAGACAGGCATCTTGTGATTCCAGCCAATATTTCCGATTTCTTAAGTGTTTTACAGCGAAAACACAATATAGCATTATATTAGCTTACCACAATAGCCAGAAACACAAGCCATTTACCAGCAGCAAAAGTTAGCGATCGTAACAAACCAGCAAAAGATATATAATTTTTGACTAACCTTGATAAGCTTTATCAGATGACAGTCCTATAACATCAGGTTATACATACACTTATGTTTTGTTCGAAAATGTGCATATTTAGAGCTGAAATCAGTGGTTATACATTGTGCTAACGTAGCATCTTTTTCCCACAACGTCCGGATATTTTTCTGACACTCACATATTCTGACCAAATAACTATTCATAAACATTACTAAAAAATACATGTTGTATAGGAAATGATAGATACACTAGTTCTTAATGCAATCGCCGTGTTAGAATTCTAAAAATAACTTCATTACGATATGCAGTTTACGTTATGGCGAGAGCGTGCCCAAAACCTGGCCGCAAACTACTAGTACACATGTACGATAGATATATGAAATAACATCATAAAATGGGTCCTACTTTTGATGATCTTCCATCAGAATGTTGTACAAGGGGTCCTTTGTCCAGAACAATCGTTGTTTCGTTGTTTGGATTTAGAATGTCCTCTTCTCCAGTCAATTAGCACGGAAAGCTAGCAAAGTGGTGCGAAGCTCTCCTTCCTGAACATACGCAGACAAAGCAACACGCCTAACGTCCCGAAAAAATGTCAATAATCTAATAAAACTATATTGAAAAAACATACTTTACGATGATATTGTCACATGTATCAAATAGAATCAAAGCCGGAGATATTAGTCGTCTATAACGACAGCTGTACAGAAGGCAATACCAGGTCACTTCTCGCGCGTTCCAGAAAACAGGAAATTGGGGTCACGTCATGCCAAGAGCTTTTATTCAACCTCAGATCATGTTATACACTCCATTTCTTCTCTCACTGCCTGTCGACATCTAGTGGAAGACGTATGAAGTGCATGTATACTAATAAATATCAAGGACATTTATAGGCAGGCCCTAGAACAGAGCATCGATTTCAGATTTTCCACTTCCTGTCAGGAAGTTTGCTGCAAAATGAGTTCTGTTTTACTCACAGATATAATTCAAACGGTTTTAGAAACTAGAGAGTGTTTTCTATCCAATAGTAATAATAATATGCATATTGTACGAGCAAGAATTGAGTACGAGGCCGTTTGAAATGGGCACCTTTTATCCAGGCTACTCAATACTGCCCCTGCAGCCCAAAGAGGTTAAACTCTTAGACTATCGATACCGACAGAATAACAACAAGTCTTTGATATTAATTACTAGTCTGCAGCTAGGAATTCGGTATCATTGAACGCGAAGAACGACAACCACCGAAACATCCATTCTACAACACGATTGAATGTCACTCTGAACTATCCACTATAACCACGACAGAGAGCGAGAGAGACAGGACGAAACTCTCCAACAGAAACAAACTTTTCACCAGCGATCAAGACGACACACTGAGCGTAAATATATATATTGATTGCAATTGTTCCCGAATGAGTGAGCGTTCATGTGCAAAGGATTAGCATTTCAATTGTTATAATTATGAATTTTGTAGTGTCTCATCTCAGTCGACCCCCACTTCCCTTTGGTCTAACAAGCCGCCATGCCCACTAGGGCCGATTCTCCTATCATTTCTTGTAACCACATTTAATTTGTTTGTTTGTTTGTTTGTGCAGTTCTGTGACTTACTTAGTTAGTAATAAATAAATGATTTAAGACAATTGATGTATGGATGACTCATAGTGAAGAATGGGTTCGTGCAGATAACCAACAATTTACGACGTTTGGAATGAGACTAACGTGAGGTAAAGTAAATAATTCATTAATTCGTAGAATAATTGATCAGATAAAATATCTGAAAAGTTATTTTAGGAAATGATAACTTTGTAATCTGAATATTTTTCCTTGGTGCCCCAACGTCCTAGTTAATTAGTTACGTTATTAATCAGTTGATTGCGTAATAACTAATTACAGAGAATCTTTGATAAAAACTATCAGTCTTCAGTTAATGATAGTAAAGACACGACAATGTCCTAACCGACTTGCCAAAACTATAGTTTGTTAATAAGAAACCTCTAACGAGTCACCCTCCCGGATCCGGGATCCTGACACAGAGCTCCATTTTCAGAATTTTCACTTCCTGTTTGGAAGTTTGCTGCCAAATGAGTTCTGTTTTACTCACAGATATAATTCAAACAGTTTTAGAAACTTCAGAGTGTTTTCTATCCAATACTAATAATAATATGCATATTGTATGATCAAGAACAGAGTACAAGGCCGTTTAATTTGGGCACGATTTTTTCCCAAAGTGAAAACAGCGCCCCCTATTAAGAAGAAGTTAATAAGAAATTTGTGGAGCGGTTGAAAAACGAGTTTTAATGACTCCAACCTAAGTGTATGTAAACTTCCGACTTCAACTGCACCATGTTCTCACCGGCCTAAACACCAAAGAGCAGGCAACACAGAAGTTGATGTGCACAAAACAGACCACATAATTCAGAATTCTTCATATTCAAATTGACAACTGATGTAAAATGGGCTTTATAAAATACATTTGATTGATTGGTTCTATGTTTGTATCTTTCAGGAGATAACTCTGACAGAGGGCAGCCGTGTGTTTGAGACATGGAAGAACCCTCCTCCTCCCATCTTCATGCAGTACTTCTTTTTTAACGTCACCAACCCAGACGAGTTCCTGGCTGGAGCCAAGCCTTTCGTCTCTCAGGTTGGCCCTTACACATACAGGTAGGATTTGTGATGAATTGATGTGGTGTTCATAAAGACTTTTTGAATGATGTATGAAGTTCTAGTTTATCGCTCAGGTTGGCTCATACACCTACAGCTATATGTAGGCAAAGCACCAGCTATACTGATATTTTAAATCACCCTTTATGTAGTATGACATTGCTTATAAATGATATGTGAAGCATTTATGTGGTGCTTATAAAGCCTTTATGAAGCCATTATGAAGCCTTTAAGTTTAAAGTTTGCCCAAACTAGAGACGTTTTTTTAAGGGGAACGTATCTGCCCACCAAAAAAGCTATGTCCTGCTCCTTCCCTAACTTTTCCTAAATGTTTGTATTTTACACTGCTCATATCCGTGCTGTCCATGCATTCAGCACATGACCATTCGCACGGCAACATTTATTTGGCTGCTATAAGCAAAAACTAGTAACATAATAAACAAAAAACTGAAATATGCTCTTCTGTAGTCAATGGATGATAGGGCGCCAGAAACCAGATAGAAACTGATAATGGTGCACGTGACTTCAGTTAAGTTTTGGTCCGCCGATGTTGAAACCAAGTACTTGCTCAGTTGCTTTGCATTTCTGGGGGAAAAATCAACCAGGCCAGCGGTGAGTCTGAGTCTGAGTCTGAGACTGTGGTTTTGAGACTCGTGGAAGCAGAAATGTGACCATTGGCAACTTGTTCATACACTGGTGCATTTGTTTAGGAAAACAGCAAATCATTTCACCTGCACCTGGCTGATTATATTATTATTATCATCTTTTCGTTTCTACTTTTCAAAAGAAGCTGTAACTGGACTTTATTAATAATTACTATAAGTCTAAAACTAATCGAATCTACAAATAAAGTTGATAAAATTAATTACAGTCATGTTTTTATTGTAAGGGAAACGAAAATAGGCTATAGGCCTACGTTTTTACTAGGACTTTGTAGAATTATACAAAACATATCCTTGACTCTATCTAAGCAATCTTAATTCTTAGCCTTTTTGTTTTTCAATGTGTGTTTTAAAAGAGAGCTTATCGCCAAGTACTTATATTGGGGAACTTGCTTAATTTGTGTGCAAATATGTAGGTTCACAGGGTCAATATTACAAGACCGAGAGAACAACATAAACATGCTTTAATAAGCATTTAGCACTAGTTTAATAAGATCAGTAAGCAATTTTTGAATTGAGTTAAAACCATGCTGAAGGTCATAAATGGCCTGCTGTACTGAGGGGGCACAGGAGTAAATACTGTAACTGAATCATCCGTGTGGAGATGAATGTTAGAGGTTTTAACAGATAGACCAATATTATTTATATACATACTGAAGAGAACAGGGCCCAAAATCGACCCATGCAGCACACCTTTCGTAATATTGAGGAACTAGATTTGATACCGTCAGTAAGCTAGATACTGTAGTTTTTGAACCAATATAGGCCTATTTCAGACAACCTTTGAACAGGAAATGTGATGAAAGAAATAAAAGCTGAAATAAATCATTCTCTCTACTATTATTCTGACATTTCACATTCTTATGTTATATTATATTTTAACCACTATATTTTAGGAATGTGAAATGTCAGAATAATAGTAGAGAGAATGATTTATTTCAGCTTGCATTTCTTTCATCACATTCCCAGTGGGTCAGAAGTTTACATATACTCAATTAGTATTTGGTAGCATTGCCTTTAAATTGTTTAACTTGGGCCAAACGTTTTGGGTAGCCTTCCACAAGCTTCCCACAATAAGTTGGGCAAATTGTGGCCCATTCCTCCTGACAGAGCTGGTGTAACTGAGTCAGGTTTGTAGGCCTCCTTGCTTGCACACGCTTTTTAAGTTCTGCCCACATTTTCTATAGGATTGAGGTCAGGGCTTTGTGATGGCCACTCCTGTCACGCCCTGGCCATAGAGAGGCTTTTATTCTCTATTTTGGTTAGGCCAGGGTGTGACTAGGGTGGGCATTCTAGTTTCTTTATTTCTATGTTTCCTATTTCTTTGTGTTTGGCCGGGTGTGGTTCTCAATCAGAGGCAGCTGTCTGTCATTGTCTCTGATTGAGAATCATACTTAGGTAGCCTTTTTCCAACCTGGGTTTGTGGGTAGTTGTTTTCTGTTTAGTTTAGTTACATTACAGAACTGTTTGTTTGTCTCTTTGTTATATTTGTTCATGTGTTCTGATTTATTAAAATATTATGAACACGTACCACGCTGCGCTTTGGTCCACTCCTTCTTCATCAGACGAGCGTTACGACTCCAATACCTTGACTTTGTTGTCCTTAAGCCATTTTGCCACAACTTTGGAAGTATGCTTGGGATCATTGTCCATTTGGAAGACCCATTTGCAACCAAGCTTTAACTTCCTGACTGATGTCTTGAGATGTTGCTGCAATATAGATGCCCTAACCAACTTGCCAAAACTATAGTTTATTAACAAGAAATGTGTGGAGTGGTTGAAAAATGAGTTTTAATGACTCAGACCTAAGTGTATGTAAACTTCTGACTTCAACTGTAGCACATCATCTAAGACAAGTATAGCCACTGAAACAGTGTTATGTTCGTGTCTCAAACCAGAACGAGAAGTAAAAAATGTTCTTAGCAGAGAGTTGGCCAGGGTCTCTAAAAGTTTGGCAAGGCAAGATAGCTTGAAAATTGCACGTTAGTTGTCCAAGTCAGAAGGCTCTTGCCTTTATGTAGGGGGAGGACTTGTGCAATTGTCCAGATCTTAAGGATAGCCCTAGAAAAAAATAGTCAAGTAAAAATATAGGTTAATGAGTCTGCAATAAGTGGGTCAAACCGCAGCAGCAAAAAGGGATCAAGTGAGTCAGCCCCAGTGAATTTTTATTACATTGATCTTCAATAAGGCACTTAGTACATCATAGACATCAAATGGTTGAAAAGAAAATGAGGAATGTGGATCTGGGAATGTATCGTTCTTTGCAAACTGGCTCGATGTGAGCAAAGGACTCCCTCTACTCGAATCAGAGTTTTCAGAAGCTATTTCACAAAATAGGTGGCCCGCTGAGGAAAAGTGGTTATTAAAAGCACCACAAATGCCCATCTTATCTGTTATGGAACCAGAGGCTGTCATAACCTGCTGCGGTAATAAGGGGGTGGAGTTTTGTTTCAGATATTTGACTACCTTCCAGAAGGCAGCTGGATTCCCACTATTCTCAGATCCAAAGTTCAAGAAGTATGTTGATTTTGCTTTTCTAACCAGGGATAGACATCTATTTCTCAAGTGTCTGAAGGACTGCCCGTCAGACATATAATCAGTCAGCCTTAGTCCAAGCTCCTGTAATTTCTCTGATAGTTCATATGTAAACCAAGGATTAGCTTTATCCTTTACCCTTAGTTTATTAACCAGTCTATGCTTATCTGAAATTGAGTTGAGCAAATAAGTAAACCAATTTAGGGCCTGATCCAAGTCAGAGATATCTAACACAAAACTCCCCATTCACATAATCCCAGAACACAATTTAAATTCCTATAATTTCTCTTTGTAATAATGCGAGGCTGAGCTATAGGGAGCTTTTCATCTCTCATGCAGGCAACGGGACAATGGTCACTGAACACATTAGCAAAAATCCCCTTGGCTGTGTACTCATGAGGGGCGTTTTTGGCCTCATGGGTGGCCTCATGGGTGGAATGTTATTAATATCTTTCATAATTTCATAATTAATAAAGATTATTTTAAAATACTGGCAAAAATCTGGTGTTTCTATATCAAAAAGTTTTGTTATTTTTTTGTATTTTGTGATGTATATAAAGTGTAATATTTGGATGAAAACTCCAAATTAAATAAATGTCAACACTATATCTGACATGGTACAGGTGTTTCATTTTTTAAGCCCATAACCATGCGTGTGAGCAGGGGCCCCGCCAGGGATTTTGGGCCCTATGAAAAGATATCACATTGGGCCCCACCACCACAGGCCACACCAACCCTGAGCAATTGCTGTATCCACACACCTCCAAAACCCAATCGAATCATTCAAAGCTTTAAATAACTCTACCTTTGCAGGCTTGCAAATCTCTTGTTGTCCAATATTTACTGTACGATGTTTACTGACAGTGAGCTGTGAAAATATAACATTGCGCAGACATCCATGCAACATTCTGCATACAGTGGAATTCACTATTTGATGCAAGACTGATACCCTCAATTAGAAATGTGCTAAAGGCCATTTTTTACAGTCTAAATGTTTTTGTAATGGTAAAGTTCTCTTAACATTAATGAATAACTTATAACTTAAATATACATTAACCTCTTCAATTAAAATACATTATCATTATCATCTATAGAATGATATAACAAACAAAGATTTTTGAACTAAGTATACATACCAACTAGATAATAAGCAGCTGTAAAAGTGGAAATGGAAAATGCAAACAAAATGGAAATGGAAATGAAAAGGCCTGATAGTGGCGCTAGAGGAAAGGTCAAGTGGTCACCAAATCAAGGTTCCTTCCACTTGGGGTCTTGATTGTGCAAAACACATTTTATGGCAATCCAGCCATTACCTTGAGACATATCTTGTTCTCAGTCTTGTTCTCAGCCTGTGGGCATTATATGTATAGTGATCCAATATCCATAGCCATACCATTTAACAGTTATCACTGGCCCTTGCTCAGCCTTACTCACCAAGAGCCCAGCGCCAAGCCTTCTTGCTAGCAAAGTCACTGATCAGCTTGTTTTTCAACATCATCACTTTGTCTGTCTCTTTCTGTGCACAGTCTCTCATTTTCTCCATCCACATCATCTGCATTGGTACTGCCGGCACTGTCTTTCACCTCTTCATCCACTTCCACACTCCTCCCTGACAAAACTATATCACTTGAAGAGGGTCCTGGCTCTGTAGAGTGTAGATGACGCATATGATAATATATCCTATGTTATAATACCATTTGTAATAATATCATAACCAAAATTTCAGTTACAACCATTTTGTTGACTTAAATTACACCACAGAAAAAACAGAAAAAAAAAACAGAAAAAATTAAACAGCACTGAATTGTATGTACCCAACCTGAATTGTATGTACTTGTAAGTCGCTCTGGATAAGAGCGTCTGCTAAAGGACTTAAATGTAAATGTAAATGTAAATGTGAATCCTGCAGAATATTGATCCAAATTACCTGCAGTTGCATATCACCACCACTAGATGTCAGTAAACAACCATATTTCAGTCTTCATCAAAGCCATGGAGCCATACCTTGGCCATATGACTTGAAGGTATTATTTTAACTTTGGCTGTCACTAAATGCTTCAAACTGTCCAGCATCCAATAGACTATTGGTTGTTTTTGTTTCATATAATGATCATCATGTGGACAAATAATTACAGTGTTTGAATTCTTATCATTGAAGAGGATTTAATAATTTTACTTTTTTTCATAATAATAAAAAAATGTATTCCCACGGACCCCCTGCAATTATGCCAAATGACATGTCATTCAACACAATGCTGCTCACCTCCTTCAGTTGGGAGTAGGGCTGGTTCAGGGGTATGGGGATGGGGAGACAGGGCTGCTGAGCCTGAAGCTGCACCTGTTGGGCATGGCACAAGGCAGGGGCAGGGACAACTGATTTAGTATGAATAGCTTGCTAAAAGTTTGCCTGCGTTGATTTAATGTCGGCAAAAAGAGGAGCGAAATATAAACACCCAGATCTGTGAAGATATTAAGTAACTACTGTTAGGGGAGCAAAAGTAGCCTATTTCATAAATTCCCACTAGTATAAATTCGGCATTGTTAACAAGAGAGAGATACAGACACATTTAAGTTGTCGTTTGTAAATATGGAGACAGCTCCACCTCTGTCAACTCCATTGGATTTAAAAACATTATAAACAGTCAAAGACACATCAGTATCCGGCACAGTCTTAATTAGCCAAGTTTCAGATATTACCAGAATGTCCACATGTAGATATATTGTCTAGAACTGTACAAATGGGCCGATGCCTAGAGCTGGTACGTGGGCTAAAACAAACTGGTTACATGCAGTATGATGATAATGCTGATTATTTATGGTTGGGCACTGGGCCTGAAATAATTAGATGCTTGTTGGTCTTTCAGAGTTCCAAACAGTTATTTAAAATCCTGTTTCAGCTGTTCTGAGCTAGCCATCCCAATGTCATTAGATCCCACATGGACTACGACAGCGACAGCCCCCATGTTCTGGCGTAAAACGATAGGAAGCAGCCTGTGTCCGAGCCTCAGGATAACACAATGTTTTTGCATTGGGAACAAAGATGTTTCTCACATTAGAGCTGCCGATGATAACAGATGGTGAGATTTGTATTTGTATTTATTATGGATCCCCATTAGCTGAGCTACTCTTCCTGAGGTACAGCAAAATTAAGGCAGTAGTACAATTTTAAAAACATTACAATACATTCACAACAGATTTCACAACACATTAAGTGTTTGCCCTCAGGCCACTACTCTACTACCACATATCTACAACACAAAATTCATGTGTACGTGTGTGTATAGTGCGTATGCTATCGTGTGTGTCTGTGCATGTGTTTGTGTCTCTTCACAGTCCCCGCTGTTCCATAAGGTTTATTTGTATCTGTTTTTTAAATCAAATTTTACTGCTTGCATGAGTTACTTGATGTGGAATAGAGTTCCATGTAGTCATGGCTCTATGTAGTATTGTGCGCCTCCCACAGTCTGATCTGCTGTCATGTCTTCTGGTGGCATGTCTTGTGGGGTATGCATGGGTGTCTGAGGTGTGTGGCAGTAGTTCAAACAGACAGCTCAGTGCATTTAACATGTCAATACCTCTCATAAAAATACAAGTAGTGATGAAGTCAATCTCTCCTCCACTTTGAGCCATGTGTCACGCCCTGACCCTAGAGAGCCGTTTTATTTCTCTATTTGGTTAGGTCAGGGTGTGATTTGGGGTGGGCATTCTATGTTTTCTATTTCTTTGTTTTTGGCCAAGTGTGGTTCCCAATCAGAGGCAGCTGTCTATCGTTGTCTCTGATTGGGAATCATATTTAGGTAGCCTTTTTCCCACCTGTGTTTTGTGGGTAGTTATTTTCTGTTTAGTATCTGTTTACCTGACAGAACTGTTCGCTTTTGTTTTGTTACTTTGTTCGATTGTTTCTTTGATCAATAAAATCATGAACACTTTCCACGCTGCGCTTTGGTCCACTCATTCCAACGGGAGCCGTTACAGAACTACCCACCACCAAAGGACCAAGCAGCGTGGTAAAAAGGACGAGTGGACATAGGAAGAGATCCTGGACGGAAAAGACCCTGTACGCAGGTCGGGGAGTATCGCCGTCCAAAGGAGGAGATAGAAGCAGCAAAA
Source organism: Salvelinus namaycush (assembly GCF_016432855.1). NCBI lineage: Eukaryota > Metazoa > Chordata > Actinopteri > Salmoniformes > Salmonidae > Salvelinus > Salvelinus namaycush. The sequence goes on from NC_052337.1 coordinate 48,045,857, forward strand.
GCGGAACGGCGACGTTACGAGGAGTTGGAGCAACGAGGCAAGAACGAGAGGCAGCCCCTTTTGGGGGGCACACGGGGAGATTGGCAGAGTCAGGGTTCAGACCTGAGACAACTCCTCGTGCTTACCGTGGGGAGCGTGTGACCGGTCAAGCACCGTGCTATCCGGTTCTGCGCACCATGCCTTCAGTGCGCATCCACAGCCCGGTGCACTCTGTGCAAGCTCCCCGCAGTGGCCGTGCTAGAGTGGGCATTCAGCCAGGACGGATTGTGCCGGCTCAGCGTTCCTGGCCTCTGGTGCGTCTCTTCAGCCCAGGTTATCCTGCACCAGCTCTACTCACGGTGTACCCGGTTCGCCAGCACAGCCCAGTGCGGCCTGTTCCAGCTCCCCGCACTTGCCGGGCTACAGGGGGTATCCAGCCAGGACGAGTTGTGCCAGGTCTAAGCTCGAGACCTCCAGTGCGCCTCCACAGCCCAGTGTATCCGGTGCCTGTTCCACGCACCAGGCTTCCAGTGCATCTCCCCAGTCCAGTGAGACCTGTTCCGGCTCCACGTACGAAGCCTCCAGTGATGATCCATGATCCGGAGCCTGTAGTGATAATCCATGACCCGGAGCCTGTAGTGATAATCCATGACCCGGAGCCTCCAGTGATGATCCATGGCACGAAGCCTCCAGTGATAATCCATGGCCCGGAGCCTCCAGTGATAATCCATGGCACGAAGCATCCAGTGATGATCCATGGCCCGGAGCCTGCAGTGATAATCCATGGCCCGGAGCCTCCAGTGATAATCCATGGCACGAAGCATCCAGTGATGATCCATGGCCCGGAGCCTGCAGTGATAATCCATGGCCCGGAGCCTCCAGTGATAATCCATGGCACGAAGCCTCCAGTGATGATCCATGGCCCGGAGCCTGCAGTGAAAATCCAGGGCAAGGAGCCTCCAGCGACGGTCCCCAGTCTGGAGCCTCCAGCGACGGTCCTCAGTCCGGAGCCTCCAGCGACGGTCCGCAGTCCGGAGCCTCCAGCGACGGTCCGCAGTCCGGAGCCTCCAGCGGGGGTTCCTAGTCTGGAGCCTCCGGCGACGATCTGCAGTTCGGAGCCTCCAGCGGTGGTTCCCAGTTCAGAGCCTCCGGTGATGGTCCGGATCCTCCGGTAACGATTCACGGTCCGGAGTCTCCGGCGACGATCTTCAGTCAGGTTCCACAGAAGCGGAGGGATCAGCGTAGGGAGTGGGGGCTAAGTCCCAAACCGGAGCCGCCACCGATGGTAGATGCCCACCCGGACCCTCCCCTATAGGTTCAGGTTTGCGGCTGGGAGTCCGCACATTTGGGGGGGGGGGGGTACTGTCACGCCCTGACCTTAGAGAGCCGTTTTATTTCTCTATTTGGTTAGGTCAGGGTGTGATTTGGGGTGGGCATTCTATGTTTTCTATTTCTTTGTTTTTGGCCAAGTGTGGTTCCCAATCAGAGGCAGCTGTCTATCGTTGTCTCTGATTGGGAATCATACTTAGGCAGCCTTTTCCCCACCTGTATTTTGTGGGTAGTTATTTTCTGTTTAGTATCTGTTTACCTGACAGAACTGTTCGCTTTCGTTTTGTTACTTTGTTCGAGTGTTTCTTTGATCAATAAAATCATGAACACTTTCCACGCTGCGCTTTGGTCCACTCATTCCGATGAGAGCCGTTACACCAGGAGAGATTGACGTTCATAATAGTTATGTTAGCTCTCTGTGTACATCCAAGGGTTAGCCGTGCTGCCCTGTTCTGAGCAAATCGCAATTTTCCCTCTTTGTGGCACCTGACCACACCACAGTAGTCCAGGTGTGACATATTTAGGGCCTGTAGGACCTGCCTTGTTGATAGTAAGAAGGCAGAGCAGCACTTTATTATGGACAGACTTCTCCCCGTCTTAGCTACTGTTGTATCAATATGTTTTGACCATGACAGTTTACAATCCAGGGTTACTCCAAGCAGCTTAGTCACCTCAACTTGCTCAATGTCCACATTTTTCATTACAAGATTTAGTTGAGGTTTAGGGTTTAGTGAATGATTTGTTCCATTTCAGTTTCTGTAATAGCTGACGTGTAAAGTGTTGAGTCATCCGCATACATAGACATGCCAGCTTTACATGCCAGTGGCATGTCGTTAGTAAAGATTGAAAAAAGTAAGGTCTGTCAGTTTTTGTAAAAGAAAAAGAGAGACCCACACTCTAGGAGCTTAATTTAATAACATATATCCAACGTTTCGACAGACAAGCTGTCTTCATCAGGGTATAATGCCAAACACTGCGGGTGACTAGTTTATATAGTCTCAAAGGTGTCTAATGGCAGGGTGTGGCCTGATATCATTGGTTAATTCTTAGATATAAAAATAAATACAAAAAACATGAATGATAGCCTACGATCATAGATACAATTTGGCTACATAGGCCTACAAACATTTACAATGAATAGCAAAATCACAATAATAACAGGAATGGTGTACTGTACGTTGAGACCAAAGGGAGCAAGGGTCTTTAAATTAAAGATCCAGGCAGCCTCTTGTTTTAACAATAAATATTTGAGGTCACCCCCTCTCCTAGGGAGACCTATTTGTGTGTCCTTAGACACTATATAAACTAGTGACCCGCAGTGTTTGTCATTGACACACCATACCCCACCTTGTTTGATGTTTTTATTGTTACTGGTATTAGTTTGGAGGTTGCTTTGTCAAGTTGCTTTGACATTTGATCGCAATCAGGAGTTTGGAAACTGCCAGATGGTGAAGCATGATTCCTCACTCCAGTGAATGCGTTTCCACTGCTCCAGAGTCCAATGGCGGTGAGCTTTACACCACTCCAGCCGATGCTTGGCAGTTTGACAGACAAATCTGGGTTTGGTGGATGCCAGGAGAACACTACCTGTCCCAATGCATAGTGCCAACTGTAAAGTTTGGTGGAGGAGGAATAATGGTCTGGGCTGTTTTTTATGATTCAGGCTCATTAGTTCAAGTGAAGGGACATTTTAACGATGCAGCATACAATAACATTCTAGATGATTCTGTGCATCCAACTTTTTCATGTTTCAGCAGTAACAATGCCCCTGTGCACTAAGCAAGTTCCATACAGAAATTGTTTTATATAAGCCTACAGTTTCTTTATCTGAATCTCTGATATTCAATGATATTCAATCAATCAAATGTTTTTATTAAGCCCTGTTACATTCAGCAGAGGTCACAAAGTGCTATACAGAAACCCAGACTAAAAACCCAAACAGCAAACAATGTAGATGTAGAAACACAGTGGCTAGGAAAAACTCCCTAGAAAGGCAGGAACCTAGGAAGAAACCTAGAGAGGTACTAGGCTTTGAGGGGTGGCCAGTCCTCTTCTGGCTGTGGAGATAGTACATGGCCATAAAGGCCAGATTTTTCTTCAAGATGTTCAAACGTTCAAACGAACAGCAGGGTCATTTAGAGGTCGAGTGTTCCATAGCGGCAGGCAGAACAGTTGAAACTGGAGTAGAATCATGACCAGGTGGACTGGGGACAGCAAGGAGTCATCAGGCCAGGTAGTCCTGAGGCATGGTCCTAGGGCTCAGATCCTCCAGGAGGGGAGGGAGATATTGACTTCCCCCATGTCTCCTTTGTCCCAGGGAGTACAGGCCCAAGGAGAACGTGACCTTTTTAGAGAATGGGACCAGGGTCGCTGCCTACCAATCCAAGACCTTTGTGTTTCTGCCAGAGAGGTCAGTGGGTGATCCTGACATAGACATGATCACAACCATCAACATCCCAGCTGTGGTGAGTAAAAGTGTGTGTGTGTGTGTGTGTTTACACTGTTATGAGCTCTTATTTTTCTCTTCTAAAGCCAACCATCATGTTTAGTGTTGTGTATGTAGAGGTTTAACAGCTCCTAAGTTTAAGCATACCATTCATTTCTTAATTTTTCTTTGTTTTCTCTTTTTTCTTGTTGTTATTTTAAGTAGTTGTGTTGTTTTTTGGTCATTGTGTTTGACAATAAGTAATCTCTCCCACCCTCTCCATTCCCCCCCCCCCCTCTCTCTCTCTCTCTCTCTCTGCTCAGGCTGTGATGAACAAGGTAAAGGATAGCTTCTGGAAGAGTTCTATGGTGTCTATCTGGATGAACTCCCTGCATGTGGGCATGTTCATGACGCACTCCGTCAACGAGCTTTTGTGGGGCTTCAAGGACCCTCTGCTGTCCCGCATACACCCCATGAACCCTGAGATCGACGAGTACTTTGGCCTCATGTATAAGGTAGGTCAGGGAGTGAATACAAAATACAACATCTGACACACTCAACCCTTTTTAAGTTCTGTAAAGAACAATATAAACTGTCTATGGTCCTTGATACCTGTTGTCTGCTGGTGGTTGCCACTTTCACCTGAATATAAAATATTACTATAATAAATATTAATGGCCTTTTAGAATGATTTTCCTTCTCTTTTCCACTCTGTAGAAAAATGGAAGCAATGATGGTGAATTTGTTTACCATACCGGGGAGGCAGACTTCATGGACTATGGCAGGATAGCCAGATTTAAAGGAGAAAGGTACTGAAACATTTTGGCCATATTTGGGGAATTTATCCCATTCTTCTCTGCAGATACTCTCAAGCTCTGTCAGGTTGGATGGAGAGCGTCGCTGCACAGCTATTTTCAGGTCTTTCCAGAGTTGTTAGACAGGGTTCAAGTCCAGGCTCTGTCTGGCCACTCTACTATAAAGGCCTGATTGGTGGAGTGCTTTAGAGATGGTTGTCCTTCTGGAAGGTTCTCCCATCTCCACAGAGGAACTTTGGAGCTCTGTCAGAGTGACCATCGGGTTCTTGGTCACCTCCCTGACCAAGGCTGTTCTCCCCCGATGGCTCAGTTTGGCTGGGCAGCCAGCTCTAGGAAGAGTCTTGCTGGTTCCAAACTTCTTCCTTTTAAGAATGATGGAGGCCACTGTGTTCTTGGGGACCTTTAATGATGCAAACATTTTTTGGTACCCTTCCCCAGATCTGTGCCTCGACACAATCCTGTCTCTGAGCTCTACCCAACAGTTGCTTCAACCTCAGGGCTTGGTTTTTGCTTTGACATGCACTGTGGGAACCTATATAGACAGGTGTGTGCTGTTCCAAATCATGTTCAATTAATTTAATTTACTCCAATCAAGTTGTAGAAACATCTCAAGGATGATCAACAGAAACAGGATGCACCTGAACTCAATTTCAAATCTCATAGCAAAGAGTCTGAATACTTATGTAAATAAGGTATTTCTATTTTAATACATTTATCATTATGGGGTATTGTGTGTAGATTAATGAGGATTTTTATATATTTAATACATTTTAGAATAAGGCTGTAACGTAACAAAATGTGGAAAAAGTCAAACGATTTGAATACTTTCTGAATGCACTGTCTTAAGATTTTTCTTAAAAGTGTCAACAGTTTCTGAAGCTCTCAGATCCTCTGTAAGACTGTTCCAAAGGCCAGGAACATAGTGACTTAAGGCAGCCTCACCAAAAGTTTTGGCTCTGATCTTTGGAACGACTAAACGACCAGTGACAGAAGATCATGACATGTTTTCGGGTGCCCTGCCGAACAGTGCATTAAAAATAATCAATAAAGCAATTTGTAAATCAACAGACCATCCTTCAAAAATCATTCTCAACAGTTGACTGCTGGATCCTCATTAGTCAATTCTTTAGATAAATAAATGTACAGCACTCCAAAAGATGCTGTGTTGTAACTGCCTCCTACGATACATACTGTACATGCACATCATCTTCCCTGAACACACACTGGACATTCTGTCCAAGATTTATATCTTTATTTGATGATATGAAACCCATCATTGGGTAAGTGTAAAGGACTGGAACAGAACAGTCCATCTGTTTCCTAAGAAGTTCTTCATACTGCCAGACAGTAACAGAGGACAGGGTTATGACCCAAATGGCACAATGTTCCCTATGTAGTGCACTACTTTTGACCAGAGCCCCTATGGCCATTTAGAATGCAGACTGCAGCACCAGAGAGAGAGACTCCCCAGAGGTCCCTAGCCTAGCCAGAAGCCAGAACACAGAGCACAGAGCTGCTGTGTGCTTGACACATCCTAGTACTTAGCCCAGTTGGAAAGGTCTCAATGAAGGCTTCCTGTCAGCTTTCTTCTAATGTAATAACAGACCTGCCAGTATGTATCATGCAGCACCTTTTCCTTCCCCCTTTGATTAGATAAAGCACACATTTTGATTAGCTTTCTTTAATATGTTGATTGATAAGTCACACAAGCCTAAACAATCAAGCATTGGGCTAGATGGTGATTTGTATTTAATAGGTATTATAAAGATGTACATGTATATTTTTTCTTTATTAATCAAGTTACATTTAGAAATACATTTTGTGTTTCAGCAAACTGAGTCTGTGGACGTCTGAGCAGAGTAACATGATCAACGGTACAGATGGCAGTGCCTTCCATCCCCTGCTGTCCAAGAAGGAGAGACTGTACATCTTCAGTCCTGACCTGTGCAGGTAGGCTACAATACAGAATCTTACAGATCAGAACAGAACAGATGTCTCACTAAACTGTATGTCAAAGGTCACTAAAACACACACATTTTGACAGAGTGGGGTCAATTCCATTTCAAGTCAAGTCAGGAAGTATTGCTTTTAAATGAGGAAATTGAAATGACCCCAACTCTTCTAAACAGTATGTCAAAGGTCAGTGTTGAATATATACAGTTTTACTTTGGTAAATGGATCCCACAAGAAAATTGTAAGTTTAGAAGCGATGTTGCTCATTTGAGCGATGGCCTGTGGCCTCATATGTGACTTTTGTGGTAGTTAATTTCTTTACTATCAAATGAGGAGAGAAAAACTTATCACACAATTCAGAGTTATACTTAAACTAAATCTGTATTCTCTTATTAAAAAGGGTCAATATATCACACACATATAAAGTGAATCGATTGAGTGAGCTACGATAATGATGGCTGGTCGACGAATAACCCTCAGATGATTCGTTGAGAGCCCCGAGACAAAGGTACAAAGGTATTTTATAGCCAAAATACACCTCCATCAGTCTACATGACAAACAACAGATGTATGGAATGGGTCACAAGGTTAAGATTTGTATGAAAGATACTTAAAATTCCCAGCAGACTGTATCTGCTGTAAAAAAAAAAAAAACTGTTATCATTGTGTAGAGACCAGGGTCTGGCCCCGAGCCATCTCTCCCTGGTACCTTCCAGTCAGGCACACAGACACTATTCATGCTATGGAATGTCGTCTTGTTAGGTTTATCACCAATCCATTGTAAATCTTCTGTCAGTGTTAAATCTTCCAGAGGCCCATCCTCAGTAAAACACACACAGATGAGTGTTCTAACAACCCCTTATTCTGTTGCATAAAACAACCATTTGATGCAATAACAGTATTATAACATAATCTTGTAATTTATCTCACATTCCCCAATGTTGAGAGTCCTCTCAACTTAAAAGAAAATTACAAGATTTAAGAACATGAATTCACTTGTAGAAAATGCATACATTCTTCATAAAACAAGAAGCATGAAAGCAATAATTCATTGCATGGATTCCTGCATGTGACAGGCTGCTATAGCACCGGCTCAGCCTCCTCCTAAGAAACAGCACTGTCTCCCATTTCAACCTCCAACACAATGTGTCTGGGGAGGTCCTGATACACAGACACCTGCATGCAGTTTATATGATTCAAGGCTATATCTTAATAGACAGTGAAAGGTTTAATGCATAATGCAGTGCATGCAACAATGGAGTTTATTAAAATAAGCTTTCGTTTTCTATCACACTCTAATGGATCAGCAAGGTGGAAATAACTATTTCCATCCCAGAAACTAAAATCTTGTTGGACAAATCCAGGTAGTGGCTTCTGGTTTAAGTCAAATGTATTACGTTGGTGCCTAATGAACATGACCCAAGACAAGCTTCATGATTCCACTATTTATAAGGCAATGCCTATAGATAAAAAATATTAGGATCAGTTTCACCCTCCGGATCAGAGTTCACCCTCTCCATTCACCAGGGTATGCTGGGAATAGTGTCAACATCTTTAGCTCACAACAGCAATCAAAACAATCAATCCCTAATACACTAATTTCTTCACTCATATAGTTATTAACATACTAAACTCAAATCAATCCTTCAGTTTTAAAAATCATTTAGTTTCCAAATCAAATCATAATTAGAACCCAATTCATTATCCAACCAAAATGTAGAATGACATTGCTCAGTGATAGGACCAATCAGTTAAAACCCTCAATTTAACACACATCGACATTGGCAGAATGTACATTTATATTAAAATACAGTATAATTATCCTATAATTCTAGTATTAACTTTCTTATCATGATTATAATTACATATCAGTGTTCTAATATATTCTAAATCTAAATGACTATCATTTTAGCAGTGTGTAGAGTGGATGGCCCATGATAATGTCCCAATTTCAATGTCTCACCTGAGCCACCACCACCTTTACCACCCATTATGTCTTGTCCATTTGTCAACCAGTATACCAGTGACATAAGAGAAGATTGGAACAGATTTCTCCCCATGCTCACTCCACATGGACTCCTGTCACACTCCTGAGAGAAAAAACAGCTTAGATTGGATGCTGTACACCGGTTGCTGGCTCTCTCAGGTCTCTCAGTAAACAATAGAAGTGGCGCGGACGGGGCTGTATTGAACACATTTGTCACTCTTCTTCAGCCCGTTAGAGGGGGTTTTGAGGTACACACACTGTTTGGTCCAATTATCTCTTCCATGCATTAAGACACCGACTGACGTCACCTTTCATGATAACCTCAAGAGAGGACAGATCAGAACAACAGTTTAGTTCATCGGGAGAAATCCCCTCAATCCATCAGACCTAATCTGGTGAGATTTATATCAAAACGAACAGAACAAACAACACAAGCAACACAGCAATACACTTCTTCACATATCACTCAATACACTCGTACATACAGTTGAAGTCAGAAGTTTACATACAGTTAGGTTGGAGTCATTAAAACTCGTTTTTCAACCGCTCCACAAATTTCTTATTAACAAACTATAGTTTTGGCAAGTCGGTTAGGACATCTACTTTGTGCATGACACAAGTCATTTTCCCAACAATTGTTTACAGACAGATTATTTCACTTATAAGTCACTGTATCACAATTCCAGTGGGTCAGAAGTTTACATACACTAAGTTGACTATGCCTTTCAACAGCTTGGAAAATTCCAGAAAATGATGTCATGGCTGTAGAAGATTCTGATAGGCTAATTGACATCATTTGAGTCAATTGGAGGTGTACCTGTGGATGTATTTCAAGGCTTACCTTCAAAATCAGTGGGAAAATGGGAAAATCAAAAGAAATCAGCAAAGACCTCAGAAAAAAAATGTGGACCTCCACAAGTCTGGTTCATCCTTGGGAGCAATTTCCAAATGCCTGAAGGTACCATGTTCATCTGTACAAACAATAGTATGCAAGTATAAACACCATGTGACCACGTAGCCGTCATACCGCTCAGGAAGAAGACGTGTTCTGTCTCCTAGAGATGAACATACTTTGGTGCTAAAAGTGCAACTCAATCACAGAACAACAGCAAAGGACCTTGTGAAGATGCTGGAGGAAACAGGTACAAAAGTATCTATATCCACAGTAAAACGAGTCCTGTATCGACATAACCTGAAAGGCCGCTCAGCAAGGAAGAAGCAACTGCTCCAAAACCTCCATAAAAAAGCCAGACTACGGTTTGCAACTGCACATGGGGACAAAGATCGTACTTTTTGGAGAAATGTCCTCTGGTCTGATGAAACAAAAATAGAACTGTTGGTTTGGAGGAAAAAGGGTGAGGAGGAAAAAGGGGGAGGCTTGCAAGCCGAAGAACACCATCCCAACCGTGAAGCACAGGGGTGGTAGCATCATGTTGTGGGGGTGCTTTGCTGCAGGAGGGACTGGTGCACTTCTCAAAATAGATGGCATCATGAGGTTGGAAAATTATGTGGATATATTGAAGCAACATCTCAAGACATTAGTCAGGAAGTTAAAGCTTGGTATAAATGGGTCTTCCAAATGGACAATGACCCCAAGCATACTTCCAAAGTTGTGGCAAAATGGCTTAAGACAACAAAGTCAAGGTATTGGAATGGCCATCACAAAGCCCTGACCTCAAACCTATAGAACATTTGTGGGCAGAACTGAAAAGCGTGTGCGAGCAAGGAGGCCTACAAACCTGACACAGTTACACCAGCTGTGTCAGGAGGAATGGGCCAAAATTCACCCAACTTATTGTGGAAAGCTTGTGGAAGGCTACCCGAAAAGTTTTACCCAAGTTAAACAATTTAAAGGCAATGCTACCAAATACTAATTGAGTGTATGTAAACTCTGACCCACTGGGAATGTGATGAAAGAAATAAAATCATTCTCTCTACTATTATTCTGACATTTCACATTTTTTAAATAAAGTGGTGATCCTAACTGACCTAAAACAGGGAATTTCTACTAGGATTAAATGTCAGGAATTGTGAAAAACTGAGTTTAAATGTATTTGGCTAAGGTGTATGTAAACTTCCGACTTCAACTGTATCACTCAAGGTGTGTAAACTTCAATCTAAAACCTCAGAGGACTAGTAGCTCCCCCATCATTTTGACACATGACTCCCAATGTGAGTAATGTGTAAAAAAAAAAAAAAAAAAAAAAAGTACTGGTTAAAAAATAAAACAAATATTTTCAAATATCAAAATCGAATTACCATAACTACCCTTAATATCTCCATGAAGAAAAATAATTGTACCCATACGGTCATAGTAAAATAGACTTAACCTTTCACGAGTATCAACCCCGTATCCGGGATCACCCCCCACCCCCCCCACACTGATTAGCATCGCTAGCATAGCTTCACAAGTAAATAGTAGCATCTAAATATCATTAAATCACAAGTCCAAGACACCAGATGAAAGATACAGATCTTGTGAATAAACCCATCATTTCTGTTTTTTAAAATGTTTTACAGGGAAGACACAATATGTAAATCTATTAGCTAACCACGTTAGCAAAATACACCATCTTTCTTTGTCCACCATTTTCTCTCTCCACCACTAGCTATCACCAATTCGGCTAAACTAAGATATTGATAGCAACAAACCAAGAAAAAAACTCATCAGATGACAGTCTGATAACATATTTATGGTATAGGATAGGTGTTGTTAGAAAAAAGTGCATATTTCAGGTAGAAATCACAGTTTACAATTGCACCGACCATCACAAATCGACTAGAATTACTAGATAGAGCAACGTGTATGACCAATTTACTCATCATAAAACATTTCATAAAAATAGACAAAGCATAGCAATGGAAAGACACAGTTCTTGTGATTTCAGACCATATTTCAGATTTTCTAAGCGTTTTTCAGCGAAAACACAATAAATCGATAAATTAGCATACCACATGTGCAAACGTTAGTAGAGCATGAATTCAAGGCAAAGGGAGCTATAACGTTATCATCGCCAAAATATATTAATTTTTTCACTAACCTTCTCAGAATTCTTCCGATGACACTCCTGTAACATCATTTTACAACATACATATACAGTTTGTTCGAAAAGGTGCATATTTAGCCATACAAAACCGTGGTTATACAATGGAAATAGTCACAACTCAAGCATCAAAATGAGGGACGTCAGCTTTCAGAGTGATCTAGTTTAATCGAAAGCTAATCATATACTTGACTAAAAAATACAGAGTTGACAGGAATCGAAAGACAAATTAGTTCTTAATGCAACCGCTGACTTACATTTTTAAAATTATCCTTACTTTTCAATACAGGGTTCGCCAAGTGAAGCTATACCAAACAAAATGGCGAAATATGCGTTTAAAATATTTCGACAGAACAACGATTTATCATATTAAATATTGCTTACTTTGAGCTGTTCTTCCATCAGATTCTTGGGCAATGTATTCTTTCTTGGGTTTAATCTTCTTTTGGTCGAAAGATGTCCTTTGTCCGTCTAAATGCCCGCTAACGTTCGACCGGGACCCCGAAATGTGCCCGGTGCTTCACATAGAAATGCATCAAAATCGCACTAAACGGATATAAATTGCTATAAAACGGTTTAAATTAACTACCTTATGATGTTTCTAAGTCCTATATCGAATTAAATTACAGACGGATACATTTCAAGTTGATAACCGAGCCTGTGAAAATGGCATCCGGAGGTCCCTTCCTGCGTAAGGGCGAGCGTCGAAAGGGGGGCTACTCTCACTCCTTGGTCTTTTATAACCTCTGAGAGCTACGGAGAAGGCCCATTCCACTTCTCATTGGTTACTGACATCCAGGGGAAGGCGGGTGCAGTTCGTGTCGTTCCATAGGATAGACAGAGACCTTAAAAACTGATCTGAAACCAGAGCTTCGCTCTCAGACCTTTCACTGTCTGTCATGGATTTCGCTGTAGAAAGAGTTCTGGGTCACCCACAGACATCATTCCAACTTTGTATGAAACTAGAAAGTGTTTTCTATCCAATAGAATTAATAATATGCATATTGTACGAGCAAGAATTGAGTACTAGGCAGTTTAATTTGGAGACGACAAAATGCTAATTCGGAACAGCACCCCCTGTAGTCGCAAGAAGTTTTAAGACAGCCTACCCTTAGTCAAAGGCAATGCCCTCTCCTTCTTCACAGTGGTCCTAATCACAAATATGGCTAAGAACTATAAACTTCATCATAATTATCAATATTACAAATGACCTTCAAATCAGTATTACAAATGACCTTAAATTAATTATCCAAATGGCTTTCCAGTGAGGGTGATCAAACCACACAGGAAAGTCAGGACAGAGGTCAGAGGTCATACAAACCCTTCAAATAAGTGTTTCTTACTATATTAGACTAATTAATAAAAAACAGTCAAACATTTCATATCCCAGGGTTCCAGTAAGTTTCCAGTATATGTCTTATCAAAAGAATTCATATGTTCAATTATTAAAACTCACAAAATAATAACTTCAGAAAAATCCATGTGTGTGTGTCCATTTAAGATACCTTAGCACAAAGACAAACGGAAAACTCACTAAACCCAAATGAAAAAGAACACTCACAATAAATCAAACATAGTATTTTAAAAACACCAACAAATAGTCATAACAAATGTGTTGTGTGTGTGGTATTTCCAAACCTTAAGGTAAAAACAAACAAAAATGGCCTTATTTCATTTGGTAGTTTACGGTCTCAATTTCACGCACCGCTCTCCCCAAGACCATAGCCCTGTGAAACATTTCAATGAGAGAAAATGACTACCCCCATTATCCTGGAATCTTTTTTCAATTTCATTAGCATTCACTATACTAATATCATACTCAGTAACCCAAAGGTTTATGATAATGATAAGTCCTTTTTACACACATTGTTTTAAGAATTAGGGAAGAGAGCTGATGCACTTTGTCCCACATCAGCAAAATGTCCTTTGGCAATGACCAAAGGATCAAGTCAACTGGATGTACCAGTTTTGAGGTCAATTCCATTTGGAATTTCTGTTTAATTCCACATTGGAGGAATGTTAATCTCTGATGAAAAATAAATATATAAATGTAAAGTTAAATAAAGTTAAAGATCTAGTTGTGGATTTCAAGATTAGAGGAATGTAAATGACTTAAAGATCATCTGGAGTTACCATTAGGGTTTTGGTCAATTACGTTTAGAATGTCAGTTTATGCCCTGAGTTAACTTAATTGAAATTGATTCGAAAGCTGGGTACCAGTACCCCAGGAATCTCCAGAGGTAATTTCCCCTGTGGGTGACTTGTTGTGAGTGACATGACCTGTGACCCCTGACCTCTAACCTATGCGTGTAAATTGGATTTAGGGTCTGTGGGTAGAAGCAAGTGTAGTTCAACACATGTTCACCACTACACAGCTTTCTGAAAGATGAGCTCATGTCTCAGACAATAAAGAGCATTGTTGCAGGTGGCCTACCTGAAGGCCTGACAGTCAGACCTGGGTTCAAGTACTATTTGTAATAATTTCAGATACTTTAGCTGGGCTTGATTCAGCTTGCCTGGCATAATGGAACCAATAGAATAGTCACAATCGCCTCCAAGCAGGTTAGAGCAAACTTTCAAAGGATTTGAAAGATTTCGAATACTATTTGATCCGAGGTCTGCTTACAGTATCCTTCCAGCCTTGGCTCAGACTGTGTGTTGTCATTCATCTTTTCTAAACACCACAGAATCCATGGCCATGTTTACAGTATGGTGCCTACAACAGTATCTTATTGTCTAGTGCACTGCAGTTCACTAGCAAAATGTAACACTTTTCACTAGGGGGAATGCAACACTTAATATAATTAAAAGACCACCCTTACTGTTGGTGTGGCTCCATTCATTCATATCATTCCAAATGTGAGCGAGATAGTTCCGCAGATATTATGAGCTGTATTAATTTAAAACATTAGTGGGGAATGCTCTAAGTGAATATTGTGTTTGTTTTTTATGATCATGTTTTGTCATTTAGTATTTTATTGTGTTTTATATTGATATGTGTGTTTTGTATTGTACGGGTCTCATTTGAAAAAGAGACATGGTGTCAATATGACACCCTGTTAGACAGTACATTTTCTGTTGTGATCCTCAGGTCCATCTTCATGGAGTTTGAGAAGGATGTGGAGGTGAAGGGACTCTCAGCGTATCGTTTCACCCCTCCTCGTGACGTGCTGGCCAGCAAGGAGGAGAACCCAGCCAACGAAGGCTTCTGTGTCTCCCCCAAAGAGTGCCTGGGTAGCGGAGTGCTCAAAGTCAGCGTGTGTAAAAAAGGTAGTTAGCTCCAGCTCTCTACCTCCACCTCCTCTCCACCTCTCCTCTCTCTCTGTATTTCAGATCGGTGTAGTAGGCCCTATTCCATTTCAATCAGGTGTGTTCAGGGAACAAATTGAGATACACACACACACACACACACACACACACACACACACACACACACACACACACACAATTTTATACAGCTGCACCATCGAGAGCATCCTGATCAGTTGCATCACCGCCTGGTATGGCAACTGCTTGGCATCTGACTGTAACGCGCTACAGAGGGTAGTGCGTATGGCCCAGTACATCACTGGGGCCAAGATTCCTGCAATACAGGACCTATATAATAGATGGAGCGCCAAGTCTAGGAACAAAAGGCTCCTTAACAGCTTCTACCCCCAAGCCATAAGACTGCTGAACAATTAATCAAGTGGCCACCGGACTATTACATTGACCCCGACCCCACCCTCCATTTGTTTTGTACACTGCTGCTACTCGCTGTTCATTATCTATGCATAGTCACTTCACCCCTACCTACATGTACAAAATACTTCTAACCTGTACCCCCGCACACTGACTCGGTAACGGTACCCCCTGTATACAGCCTCATTATTGTTATGTTACTGTGTTACTTTTTATTATTAGGTAAATAGTGTGTTACTTTAGTTTATTAGGTAAATATTTTCTTGACTCTTCTTGAACTGCTCTATTGGTTAAAACTTCTTAAGGATCTGCCCCTTTTTTTTAAAGGAAACACTTTAAAGTTTGTGGAAATGTGAAAGGAATGTAACAAAATATAACACATTAGATCTGGTAAAAGATAATCTAAAGAAAAAAACAATCGTTTTTTTATTTATTTTTTGTACCATCATCTTTGAAAGGCTATAATGTATTACTCAAGCCCAGGCGCAATTTAGATTTTGACCACTAGATAGCAGCAGTGTATGTGCAACATTTTAGACTGATCCAATAAATCATTGCATTTATGTAAAAAAAATTATTGCCATGACTGCCCAAATGTGCCTAATTGGTTTATTAACTTCTCACGAGTCACCATCCCGGATCCGGGAGCACCCTCATCAGTAAAAAAGCTGACTAGCATAGCCTAGCATAGCGCCACAAGTAAATACTAGCATCTAAATATCATTAAATCACAAGTCCAAGACACCAGATGAAAGATACACATCTTGTGAATCCAGCCATCATTTCTGATTTTTAAAATGTTTTACAGGGAAGACACAATATGTTAGCTATATTCTATTAGCTAACCACGATAGCAAAAGACACCACTTTTTTTCCCACCATTTTTTTCCTGCATAGGTAGCTATCACAAATTCGACCAAATAAAGATATAAATAGTCACTAACCAAGAAACAACTTCATCAGATGACAGTCTGATAACATATTTATTGTATAGCATATGTTTTGTTAAAAAAAATTGCATATTTCAGGTATAAATCATAGTTTTACATTGCAGCCACCATCACAACTCTCACCAAAGCAACTAGAATAACTACAGAGACCAACGTGAATTACCTAAATACTCATCATAAAACATTTATGAAAAATACACAGCGTACAGCAAATGAAAGACAAAGATCTTGTGAATCCAGCCAATATTTCAGATTTTTTACGTGTTTTACAGCGAAAACACAATATAGCATTATATTAGCTTACTACAATAGCCAACCACACAACAGCATTGATTCAAGCCAACAATAGCGATAACGAATAAACCAGCAAAATATATACATTTTTTCACTAACCTTCTCAAACTTCTTCAGATGACAGTCCTATAACATCATATTACACAATACATATAGAGTTTGTTCGAAAATGTGCATATTTAGCGGCACAAATCGTGGTTATACAATGAGAATAGTAGCCAAGCTGCCAACAAAATGTCGGGAGAAATCTTGGGAGAGGCACCTAATCTAATCAATAACTAATCATAAACTTGACAAAAAATACAGGTTGGACAGCAAATGAAAGATACATTAGTTCTTAATGCAACCGCTGTGTTAGATTTTTTAAATTAACGTTACTACGACATACAGCGTGAAATTAATGGCGGAATAATAGTTTGACATTTTTCAACAGAACAACGAATTAACATCATAAATAGTTCTTACTTTTTGATGAGCTTCCATCAGAATCTTGGGCAAGTTGTCCTTTGTCCAGAAGAATCGTTGCTCGGTTGTAGATTGTCGCCTTCAACTTTGGAATTAGCAGTAAACATTAGCCATGTGGCGAAGACGTGCCCAACTCACTATAACGCAGCACTAAGAAAATTCAGAAAATCGCAATATACTGATATAAAATGATAACTCGGTTTAAAATAACTACATTATGACGTTTTTAACACCTATATCGAATAAAATCAGAGCCGGATATATCTAAGGCCTATAACGAGAGCTTTCCAGAACGCCATCCTGAGGTCTGTCTTGCGTCATGGCGAATGTTGAAAAGAGTGTTCCCCACGTACCAAGACCCTTTATATGGCCTCAGATCTGCCTAGCAACTCCATTCCAATTCTCACTGCTTGCTGACATCTAGGGAAGGCCTATGCAGTGCATGTCGACCAATAGAATACATGCAAATTAATAAACTGACCCTGGAACAGATTGCCTGATTTCAGATTTCTCACTTCCTAAAAGGAAGTTTGCTCCAACTTGAGTTCTGTTTTACTCACAGATATAATTCAAACGGTTTTAGAAACTAGAGAGTGTTTTCTATCCAATAGTAATAATAATATGCATACTGTACGAGCAAGAATTGAGTACGAGGCAGTTTAATTTGGGAACGAATTTTTACAAAGTGAAAACAGCACCCCCTATTGAGAAAAGGTTAATAACTTTTGAAGTTCAAAATTGTGCACTCTCCTCAAACAATAGCATGGTATTAGTTCACTGTAATATCTACCGTAAATTGCACAGTGCAGTTAGATTAACAAGAACTTAAGTTTTCTGCCAATATCAGATATGTCTATGTCCTGGGAAATGTTCTTGTTACTTACCACCTCATGCTAATGGCATTAGCCTACGTTAGCTCAACCGTCCCATGGGGGACCCACTGATCCTGAAGAAGTTTTAAGGGCTTGTAGGTAAGCATTTCATGGTAAGGTCTACACTTGTTGTATTCGTTGCATGTGACAAATACAGTTAGATTTGATTTGTTTCAGCTCCACTGTTTCTAACCCCCCAGAACCACAGGTCAGGCCGGGAAGGACTGAAAGTGGCCTTTTGGGGAAAGAGCAGTCAGTGCTCTTAATAGGAAATAGGGTGCCATTTGAGACACAACCTTCGTCTCCATTGTTGTGCTTGCCCCGCAAGTGTCTCTCTGTGATTTATCACCAGTCGTTTACTGTAACGCATTAGTGGGTTGCCAAGCCAAAGTTGCCAAGGTTGCCATACCAAATGAAACTAACACACTCACTCACTCGTCCATGTTTAGAAGAGCAAACACATTGATTGATTTGTGAGTGGATCCAGGTCGTTTACCATCAGGCCTGGGTTCAAATGCTATTTGTCAAATCATTTTAAATACTTTATCTAGGCTTGATTGAGCTTCCCTGACCCAATGGGACCAATAGAATATTTGCAAAAGTCCAAACCCCGCCCATCTGGCACTCTAACCCTAACCCCTCCTTATATTTAGTTAATATCCTGATCACCAGGCCAAGACATGGGAAGTGAGGGAGGCGTAGCTACAGTTGAAGTCGGAAGTTTACATACACTTAGATTGGAGTCATTAACTCATTTTTTCAACCGCTCCACAAATTTCTTGTTAACAAACTATAGTTTTGGCAAGTGGTTAGGACATCTACTTTGTGCATGACACAAGTAATTTTTCCAACAATTGTTTACAGACAGATGATTTCACTTATAATTCACTGTATCACAATTCCAGTGGGTCAGAAGTTTACACACACTAAGTTGACTGTGTCTTTAACCTGTACTGCTCTGGCGTTCCGCCAGCGGAACTCCTCCCACATTCCACTGAAAAGGCAGAGCGCGAAATTCAAAATATATTTTTTTGAAATATTTAACTTTCACACATTAACAAGTCCAATACAGCAAATGAAAGGTACACATCTTGTGAATCCAGCCAACATGTCCGATTTTTAAAATGTTTTACAGCGAAAACAGCACGTATATTTATGTTAGCTCACCACCAAATACAAAAAAGGACAGACATTTTTCACAGCACAGGTAGCATGCACAAAGCCAACCTAACTAACCAAGAACCAACCAAACTAACCAACAAACAACTTCATCAGATGACAGTCTTATAACATGTTATTCAATAAATCTATGTTTTGTTCAAAAAATGTGCATATTTCAGGTATAAATCATAGTTTACATTGCAGCTACAATCAGAAATTGCACCGAAAGCAGACAGAATAATTACAGACACCAACGTCAAGAACAATCGTTGTTTGGATTTAGAACGGCCTCTTTCCCTCTCGATTTAGCAAGCATACTAGCCAAGTGGCACGAATCTCTCCATGTCAACAAACGGAAGAGAACGGAACACGGCAAAACTCCCGAAAAAAATTCAATAATCTGATTAAACTATATTGAAAAAACATACTTTACGATGATATGGTCACATGTATCAAATAAAATCAAAGCCGGAGATATTAGTCGTCCATAACGGCAGCTTATCAGAAGGCAAATCCAGGTTCCTTCTCGCGCCTTCCTGAAAACAGGAAATGGGTGACACGTCATTCCAAGAGCTGTTATTCCACTTCAGACCAAGATAAACACCCCATTTCTTCTCTCACCGCCTCTTGACATCCAGGGGAAGGTGTATGACATGCATGTATACTAATACGTATCATGCCCATTTATAGGCAGGACCTAGAAGAGAGCATAGTTTTCAGACTTTCCACTTCCTGGTCAGGAAGTTTGTGCCAAATGAGTTCTGTTTTACTCACAGATATAATTCAAACGGTTTTAGAAACTAGAGAGTGTTTTCTATCCAATAGTAATAATAATATGCATATTGTACGAGCAAGAATTGAGTATGAGGCCGTTTAAATTGGGCACGTTTTTCCCCCAAAGTGACAACAGCGCCCTCTGTCCTCAACAGGTTTTAAACCGCTTGAAAAATTCCAGAAAATTACGTTATGGCTTTGGAAGCTGCTGATAGGCTAATTGACAGTCAATTGGAGGTGTACCTGTGGATGCATTTCAAGGCCTACCTTCAAACTCAATGCCTCTTTGCTTGACATCATGGCAAAATCAAAAGAAATCAGCCAAGACCTCAGAAAAGAAATTGGAAACCTCCACAAGTCTGGTTCATCCTTGGGAGCAATTTCCAAATGCCTGAAGGTACCACGTTCATCTGTACAAACATTAGTACGCAAGTATAAACACCATTGAACCACGCAGCTGTCATATCGCTCAGGAAGGAGATGCGTTCTGTCTCCTAGAGATTAACGTACTTTGGTGCTAAAAGTGCAAATCAATCCCAGAACAACAACAAAGGACCTTGTGAAGATGCTGGAGGAAACAGGTACAAAAGTATCTTTATCCACAGTAAAACGAGTCCTATATCGACATAACCTGAAAGGCCGCTCAGCAAAGAAGAAGCAACTGCTCCAAAACCGCCATAAACCGCCACATTTTGCAACTGCACATGGGGACAAAGATCATACTTTTTGAAGAAATGAACTGAAAAATGAAAAAATGAACTGTTTGGCCATAATGACCATCGTTATGTTTGGAGGAATTAGGGTGAGGCTTGCAAGCCGAAGAACACCATACAAACAGTGAAGCACGGGGGTGGCAGTTTTCATGTTGTGGGGGTGCTTTGCTGCAGGAGGGACTGGTGCACTTCACAAAATAGATGGCATCATGAGGTTGGAAAATTATGTGGATATTTTGAAGCAACATCTCAAGATATGAGTCAGGAAGTTAAATCTTGGTCGCAATTGGGTCTTCCAAATGGACAATGACCCCAAGCATACTTCCAAAGTTTTGGCAAAGTGGCTTAAGGACCACACGGTGAAGGTATTTGAGAGGCCATCACAAAGCCCTGACCTCAATCCTATAGAACATTTGTGGGCAGAACTGAAAAGGGTGTGCAAGCAAGGAGGCCTACAAATCTAACTCAGTTACACCAGCTCTGTCAGGAGGAATTGGCCAAAAACTTATTGTGGGAAGCTTGTGGAAGGCTACCCGAAATGTTTGACTCAAGTTAAACTATTTAAAGGCAATGCTACCAAATACTAATTGAGTGTATGTACATTTCTGATCCACTGGGAATGTGATGAAAGAAATAAAAGCTGAAAACAATCATTCTCTCTACTATTATTCTGACATTTCACATTCTTAAAATAAAGTGGTGATCCTAACTGACCTAAGACAGGGACTTTTTACTAGGATTAAATGTCAGGAATTGTGAAAAACTGAGTTTAAATGTATTTGGCTATGTTGTATGTAAACTCCCGACTTCAATTGTATATGCTCCAAAATTACACCCTGGGCTGTGGTCAGGGTGTCAAAAGGGTGCCATTTGGGACAAAGCTCTTGTGTTATAAAGTATTTTGCGTTGCCATGCTAATGCCCACTCTCTCAGGTGACAGTGGCTAGCATTTTAGTCACACCACCACTCACTCAAACTCAAATAAAATAAAATGTTTAAAGTGCATTTAGAATTGCAACACACTTTGCATTAAAGCAATAATAGAAGAACATAGAAAAGAGGTGTGTTTTTAAAAGTGATTTAAAAACCTCAATGGTGTTTGCCCCTCTTACCTGACAGGGCAAGCTGTTCCACAACTGATGTGTTTTAATAGAGAATGCTCCGCCCCCCCGCCTTGGTTCTGCATCTAGGAACCGGGAGCAGAGCACCCTCACTGGATTGTAAGGAACAAGCATGTCTGTCAGATAAGAAGGGGCATGCAGTGCCTTAAAAGTTAGGATTAAGATCTTAAAATCGAAAATCAGACTGATGCTTTACAGACAGTCAGTGTAGTGCAGATAAAACTGGAGTGATGTGCTAGTGTTGGTTATAATCTGAGCTGCAGTGTTCCGTACAAGTTGTAAGCTTCTAATATTAGAATCTGAGCAGCTGGAGAGGAGGGCATTATATTAGCCTAGAATAGATTAAACAAATGCATGGACTTTTTGGCATCTGGCTGGAAGATGAATTCTAGAAATGTTCCTGAGATTGAAGTATATTGTTTTGGACATGCTTTTTATGTGGTTGTCAAAAGTTAGGCCGGGGTCAAAGGTAACACCAAGGTTTTTAACAACCATGTTTGGTGTAATGAAGCAACCATCAATGTTGAGAGTGAGATCTGACACTTCGTAAGTTTCTTGTGGCCAAGAAGCATCATTTCCGTATATCAAAGTTTAAAAGCAAGAAGTTGGTTGTCATCCAGTGTTTACATCTGGTGATACAAGTCTCAAGGTAGGCTGACTTTAAAGCATTGTCTGGTTTAAAAGATCAATACAATTGGGTATAATCAGCGTAGAAATGTTGTTGTGCTTATGAATGACATTACCAAGGGGAAGCAAGTTCAAGGAAAATGAAAGAGGTCCAAGCACAGAACCTTGGGGAACGCCACATTCAACCTTCAGATTAATGATTGTGCATCTGAACAAATTGATACCGCTCAGAAAGGTATGATTTGAACCAATTGGGAACCTGTTCCTAGACCAACCAAGTCTTCTAGCCTCTTAGTGAGAATAGCATGATCAATCGTATCGAAGGCAGCACTTAAATCTAAAAGAACAAGAATAGAGACGTGACCAAGGTCAACGACAGAAGTATGTAATTTACTACCTTGACAAGTGCAGACCCAGTCCTGTAAAATGGTCTACAACCGGAATGGTATGTTTCAAAGATACTGTGTGAATGAAAAAAATATGTCAGCAGCTGGGCTCCGGCTTTCTCTAGTATCTAAGAAAGGAAATGGAGATTTGAGATTGCCCTATTGTTTTTTAGTTTTTAGGCCTATAATATTGTTTTTTAAGAGGTCTAATTACAGCCTATTTAAGAGATTTAGGGACTATTCCTGTTTGGAAAGATGTGTTTACAATTATTAGTGGGAGAAGTTCTTTGACTAGCTTCGTGGGAATAGGGTCAAGTTGGCAGGTGGAAGGTTTGGAACGCATAATAAGTTCAACCAAGTCAGGGGTGTTTAACAATCCAGAATAGCTGTGATCTCCTCATACTCCTGTGGGGTTTGTGGCATATCAGATGACTTCATTGAGATTTTAGCTCTAATTGTAGTAATTTTCTCATTTAAAAAAATCATACAATCTCTTACAGGTGAGGCTAGAAAATGCTCAGGCAGGCTGCTTCTATGTGAGACTGGCTACAGTGCTGAAGAGAAATCTAATAATTTTGTTATCATCTATTAATTTAGGAGTAGGACGCATGCGCAGATCCTAGGGCTTGCTTGTAATCAGTGATGCTGTCTGTCTTGCCATGCCAGCCAGCATACTTCAAGCTTGGAGGAATGCTATTGTGGTATTAATGCTAGAATCTATCATTTCTGGGAGGAATTTATAAGGCGGCTAAAATAAAATCCAGGTTCAGATCTAGGGCGGACTATCAATTGAATTTCAAAAGTTCTAAGTACATGGTCTGAGAGTACAGGATTTTGAGGAGAGACTGATATATTTAAAATATCAATACCATAGGATAGGGCTAGATCTAGCGTATGGCTATGGCAGCGGGTGGGCACAATACATTCTGAGCAAAGACAAAATACTCTATAAGAGGGAAAAACGCTATTCCCAGGGCATCACTGTTATTGTCCACATGTACATTAAAATCACCTATAATTACTATTTTGTCATATAGGATTACAAGGCTTGATAAGAATTGGGCAAATTCTGGCAAAAACATAGTATAAGGACCAGGTGGTCTGTAAAATTCAAGTAGTATTTTGCCTTAAGCATGGCATAGTTCAGAGTACCACAAAGGAGAAAAAGTCAGTAGCAGCAATAAGTTTTAAACAGAGTCTGGGCTCTTGTATGATGGCTAGCCCACCACCTCTTCCTGATTCACTAGATTTGCCATTGGAGATGCCTCATTTAGAGCCACATACTCATCAGGTCTCAGTTAAACTCATAATATGCATCTTTTTTTAAATAACCTTTATTTAACTAGGCAAGTCAGTTAAGAACAAACTCTTATTTACAAAGACGTCCTACACCAGCCAAACCCGGACGACGCTGGGCCAACAGGTTGGATGGAATGAATCAAATCGTATTTGTCACATGCGCCGAATACAACAGGTGTAGTAGACCTTACCATGAAATGCTTACTTACAACAATGCAGTTTAAAAAAATAAGAGTTAAGATATTATTTACAAAATCGACTAAAGTAAAACAATTTTTATAGTAACAATAAAATAACAATAATGAGGCTATATACAGAGGGCACCGGTACCGAGTCAATGTGCGGGGGTACAAGTTAGTCGAGGTAACTGAGGTAATAAGTACATGTACTGTAGGTAGGGGTAAAGTGACTCAGCATTGATAATAAGCAGCGAGTTGCAGCAGTTTAAAAAAAAGGGGTGGTTATGCAAATAGTCTGTCACGCCCTGACCAGTTTGTCACGCCCTGACCATAGAGAGGTTTTTATTCTCTATTTTGGTTAGGCCAGGGTGTGACTAGGGTGGGCATTCTAGTTTCTTATTTCTATGTTTTCTGTTTCTATGTTTTGGCCGGTGTCACGCCCTGGCCTTAGTATTCTTTGTTTTCTTTATTATTTTAGTTAGGTCAGGGTGTGACATGGGGAATGTATGTGTTTTTGTATTGTCTAGGGGTTTTGTAGAGTAAATGGGTCAGTGTCTTGTCTAGGTGTTTGTATGTCTATGGCTGCCTAGATTGGTTCTCAATTAGAGGCAGCTGTGGTTCATTGTCTCTAGTTGAGAGACATATTTAAGGCAGTCATAGGCATTGGGGTTTTGTGGGTAATTGTCTATGTTGTACGTTTGTAGCTTGTGTGTGCACTTACGTTTATAGCTTCACGATCGTTTGTTGTTTTGTTTCGTTTTTGTTATAGTGTTCGTTGCGTGTTTTTCCCTTCTCTAAATAAAAGAGAATGTATTTTGCACACGCTGCGCCTTGGTCTTCTCTCTCACCCATAGACGATCGTGAAAGCCGGGTATGGTTCTCAATCAGGGACAGCTGTCTATCGTTGTCTCTGATTGGGAATCATACTTAGGCAGCCTGTTTTTCCACCTTAGTTGTGGGTAGTTTGACTTTGTTAGTGGCCTGTATAGCCCTAGTAAGCTTCACGTTCATTTTTGTTGTTTCTTGTTTTTGTTGGCAACATATATAAAATAAAAATAAATGTACGCTCACCACGCTGCACCTTGGTCCGGTCATTTCCCTGACGACGTTCGTGACAGAACTACCCACCACAAACGGACCAAGCAGCATGGTAAGGAGGACTGGACATGGGAGGACATCCTGAATGGGAAAGGATCCTGGACGTGGGGAGAGATCCTGGCGGGAAAGGATCGCCTGCCGTGGGAGCAGGTGGAAGCAGCGAGGAAGGCGGAGGCAGCGAGTAAAAGGGCCCAGGATTACACAGGGTCACGCCTGGCACAAAAGACCGGGAGGCCACTCCAAAAAATGTTTGGGGTGGGCACTGGGAGATTGGCTGAGTCAGGTTGGAGACCTGAGCCAACTCCTCGTGCTTACCGTAGGGGAGCGTGGTACTGGTCAGGCACCGTGTTATGCGGTGGAGCAGCCCGGTGCGCTACATTCCAACTCCCCGCATTGGCCGGGCTAGAGTGGGCATCCAGCCAGGACGGGTGGTGCCGGCTCAGCGCATCTGGCCGCCAGTGCGTCTCTACGGCCCAGGATATCCTACGCCGGCTCTGCGCACTGTGTCTCCGGTGTGTCTGCCCAGTGTGTCCTGTGCCAGCGCCCCGCCTTGCCTGGCGAAGGTAACCATCCAGCCAGGACGGGTTGTGCAGGCTCTACGCTCGAGATCTCCAGTGCGCCTCCACGGCCCAGTGTATCCGGTGCCTGCTCCAAGAACCAGGCCTCCAGTATGTCTCCCCAGCCTGGTGAGTCCTGTGCCTACTCCCAGAACCAGAACTCCTGTATGTCTCCCCAGCCTGGTGAGTCCTGTGCCTGCTCCCAGAACCAGGTCTCCTGTATGTCTCCCCAGCCTAGTAAGCCCTGTGGCAGCTCCACGCACCAGGCTGCCCATACGTCTCCTCACCCCAGTGATGATCCATGGCACGAAGCCTCCAGTGATGATCCATGGCATGAAGCCTCCAGTGATGATCCATGGCAAGAAGCCTCCAGTGATGATCCATGGCACGAAGCCTCCAGTGATGATCCATGGCGCGAAGCCTCCAGTGAGGATCCATGGCACGAAGCCTCCAGTGATGATCCATGGCACGAAGCCTCCAGTGGTGATCCATGGCACGAAGCCTCCAGTGATGATCCATGGCGCGAAGCCTCCAGTGAGGATCCATGGCACGAAGCCTCCGGTGATGATTCATGGCACAAAGCCTCCAGTGATGGTCCATGGCCCGGAGCCTGCAATGAGGATCCATGGCACAAAGCCTCCAGTATTGATCCGCGGTCCGGAGCCGGCAGCGACGGTCTCCAGTCCGGAGCCGGCAGCGACGGTCTCCAGTCCGGAGCCTCCAGCGACGGTCTCCAGTCCGGAGCCTCCGGCGACGGTCCGCAGTCCGGACCCTCCGGCGACGGTCCCCAGTCCGGAGCCGCCGGTGAGGGTCCCCAGTCCGGAGCCGCCGGTGAGGGTCCCCAGTCCGGAGCCGCCGGTGAGGGTCCCCAGTCTGGGGCCTGCAGCGAGGGTCCCCAGTCCGGGACCTGTAGCGAGGGTCCCCAGTCCGGGACCTGTAGCGAGGGTCCCCAGTCCGGGGCCTGCAGCGAGGGTCCCCAGTCCAGAGGCGCCACCAAAGTGGGGGAAGCCAGAGGTGGAGCGGGGTCTGCGTCCCGCACCGGAGCCGCCACCGAAGTAGATGCCCACCCGGACCCTCTCCTATAGAGTCGGGTTTTGCGGCCGGAGTCCGCACCTTTTGGGGGGGTACTGTCACGCCTTGGCCATAGAGAGGTTTTTATTCTCTATTTTGGTTAGGCCAGGGTGTGACTAGGGTGGGCATTCTAGTTTCTTTATTTCTATGTTTTCTGTTTCTATGTTTTGGCTGGATATGGTTCTCAAATAGGGACAGCTGTCTATCGTTGTCTCTGATTGGGAATCATACTTAGGCATACTTAGGCAACTTTTTCTCAATAGGGGGTGCTGTTGGCACTTTGTAATAATTTCGTTCCCAAATTAAACTGCCTCGTACTCAATTCTTGCTCGTACAATATGCATATTATTATTACTATTGGATAGAAAACACTCTCTAGTTTCTAAAACCGTTTGAATTATATCTGTGAGTAAAACAGAACTGGAGTTAGAGCAATTTTCCTATGAGGATGTGAGAATGCTGAATTCTGCTGGCTGTTCTGAGGTCGGTTTATTAATTTGCCTGTCTTCTATTGGTTGAGATGCACTGCATACGCCTTCCCCTGGATGTCAGCGAATAGTGAGAATTGAAATGGAGTTGCTGGGCAGATCTGAGAGCTTATAAATGGGCTGGCAACGTGGGGTTCCCCCTTTCCTCTCCTCGCCCTGACGCAAAAAGGACCTCTTAGTGTCGTTCTAGAAAGCTCCCCTTATAGCCCTTAGATATATCAGGCTCTGTTTTTATTCGATATAGGTGTTAAAGACATCATAATGTTGTTATTTTAAACCGAGTTATATCAGTTTATATCAGCATATTGCGATTTTCGGATATTTATTAGTGCTGCGTTTTAGTGAGTTGGACACGTCTTTGCCACATGGCTAATGTTTACTGCTAATTCCAACGTTGAAGACGACAATCTACAACCGAGCAACGATTCTTTTGGAAAAAGGACAACTTGCCCAAGATTCTGATGGGAGCTCATCAAATAGTAAGAACTATATATGATGTTAATTCGTTGTTCTGTTGAAAAATGTTAAACTCATATTCCGCCATAAATCTCGGTGCGGTCTCGCTTTAACGCACGCTGTATGTCGTAGTAACGTTAATTTTAAAAATCTAACACAGCGATTGCATTAAGAACTAATGTATCTTTCATTTGCTGTCCAACCTGTATTTTTTAGTCAAGTTTAGGATTAGTTACTGATTAGATTAGGTGCCTCTCCCAAGATTTCTCCCGACATATTGTTGGCAGTTTGGCTACTTTTCTCATTGTATAACCACGATTTGTGCCGCTAAATATGCACATTTTCGAACAAACTCTATATGTATTGTGTAATATGATGTTATAGGACTGTCATCTGAAGAAGTTTGAGAAGGTTAGTGAAAAAATTCATATCTTTTGCTGGTTTATTCGTTATCGCTATTGTTGGCCTGAATCAATGCTGTTGTGTGGTTGGCTATTGTAGTAAGCTAATATAATGCTATATTGTGTTTTCGCTGTAAAACACTTAAAAAATCTGAAATATTGGCTGGATTCACAAGATCTTTGTCTTTCATTTGCTGTACGCTGTGTATTTTTCAGAAATGTTTTATGATGAGTATTTAGGTAATACACGATGGTCTCTGTAGTTATTCTAGTTGCTTTGGTGAGAGTTGTGATGGTGGCTGCAATGGTAAACTATGATTTATACCTGAAATATGCAAATTTTTCTAACAAAACATATGCTATACAATAAATATGTTATCAGACTGTCATCTGATTAAGTTGTTTCTTGGTTAGTGGCTATTTATATCTTTATTTGGTCGAAATTGTGATAGCTACCTATGCAGGAAGAAAATGGTGGGAAAAAAAAGTTGTGTCTTTTGCTATCGTGGTTAGCTAATAGATTTACATATTGTGTCTTCCCTGTAAAACATTTTAAAAATCAGAAATGATGGCTGGATTCACAAGATGTGTATCTTTCATCTGGTGTCTTGGACTTGTGATTTAATGATATTTAGATGCTAGTATTTACTTGTGACGCTATGCTAGGCTATGCTAGTCAGCTTTTTTACTGATGGGGGTGCTCCCGGATCCGGGATTGTGATGAAGTAGAAGTTAAAATTAAAATAAATGTACGCTCACAACGCTGCACCTTGGTCCGGTCATTTCCCTGACGACGTTCGTGACACATTTAGCAATTTGATTAATTGTTCAGCATTCTTTATGGCTTGGGGGTAGAAGCTGTTAAGGAGCCTTTTGGACCTAGAGTTAGTCCTTGACAATTTTTGTCTTTGACAATTTTTGGGGCCTTCCTCTGACCCTGCCTCGTATATAGCTCCTGGATGGCAGGAAGCTTGGTCCCAGTGATCTACTGGGCCATATACACTACCCTCTGCAGCGGGTAGTGTATACGGCCCTGGTCATGAGAAGATCCGGAAGCTCATAGCTAGATGGTCAGTGGAGGCGGTGGTCGGAGGTGGTGGTCAGGTCAGCACGTGCAAGGGCAAGCAGGTAGGCAGGCAGCTCGATGTCATCAGGGTGTATCCGACGTCTGCGGATTCTTTATTGGGACTCTATGATGAAGTTTGAGCTCCCCACAGAATACAGCCCACCCCTCCTTACTTCAGAAGTATCCTCCTGAACAATGAAAAAGCTGTCCCAATGCCAACTCTGCATGCATATCCTCGTCTGGGATCACCGTTGGTGAAAAACAACCCAACGTCAGTAGGTGTAATTCTAATGAAATCACACACTGGCTAACAAGCATTAGCTAGCTTGTTGACAACACTGATTTTCATACATTTATGGACAGGAATCGAATTCATGATATCAAGACTAGATCTGCACTCCTTTAGCTAATGAGAAATAAAAAGTTTACATGAAAATGATAAAAAATGCACAGAATTTACATGAGTTCTCTGCCTAGGCTGCCACTAGGCGCCATGGCAACTATAGAACCTATAGAATGACTAGCCATGCTCTGAAGGGAAAGGGACAGATCCTATCACAACAGTATTTCAAGGACAAAGCCTCCTTCATTGAAATTATGTTTATTCAATCATTATGTGCCCAGTGGGAGGTCTCTTCTCAGTAAGCTGGGAAGTTAGAGGCCAACTACTGTTTTGTCTTAACCCTTTTGTTGTTTTGTTGTTGCTCTGGTGAATGATAACTGTGCTGCATATTTAGGACCCTACCCCCTGAGAACTACACTGTTCAGGATATGGTTTTATTGGTATTGTGACTCATGAGCCATCTGTGTGTTGATCTAGTATTAGCTGCATCTCAAGGGTTTGTTTCTTTTGCTGCCCATTCACATTTGACATATTCCGCTAATATATTGCAAACAAGAGGATCCAATCGCATTTGATTACTTCCTCACTGAGCTTGAACAGCCTCTCCTTTTTCTCGTCATCAGAGTTTCAGAGGAGGAAAGGGAGGACCATCCTCCTCAGTGAATTTCATACTTTTTAAAATTTTAAAACATTTAAAAAGTTATCTTTTTTAGATAAACTATACCAAATATAGTCACATGTCACCAAATAATTTATTAAAACACACTATTTTGCAAAGAAGGTCTACAGTAGCCTCAATAGCACTCTGTAGGGTAGCACCATGGTGTAGCCGGAGGACAGCTAGCTTCTGTCCTCCTTTGAGTACATTGACTTCAATACAAAACCTAGGAGGCTCATGGTTCTCACCTCCTTCCATAGACTTACACAGTAATTATGACAACTTCCGGAGGACGTCCTCCAACCTATCAAAGCTCTTGCAGCGTGAACTGACATGGATCAGAGAATAATTAATGTAGTGCTGAAAGCATAAGATACAGCTAGCTAGCACTGCAGTGCATAAAATGTGGTGAGTAGTAGAAAATAGTTGAACAGTTTTGAACAAATTAATTGTTTCCTAAATGAAGGAGGAACAGGAGAGAAATATATAGAGAGAGAGATTGTCATTTTTTCCCACTTTCAGTTCCACTTACTTAGCTAGCAAATGCAGCTAGCTAGTTAAGCCTACTGAAACACCCTGCTCAAACAGAGGGTTGCTATGTTAGCTGGCTGGCTATGACTATCCAACACAACACTGGAACTCTTCTAAGTTAAGGTAAGCTTTTGGTTATTGACTGTACACTGTAATGTTACTGCATGCTTGAAGCAGGTTTACTAACACGTTAGTTCTATTAGCTATGACATTACTTTAGCTAATATGGTGTGGCTGTGTGTAGCGGTTTGGCTTGGAAAAGTTTATTCGCCTGGTCACATATGTATTCATTCTGCCAATTCTGTTGAAAATGTTTCTTAAACAGAAGCAAACGGAACAAAACGGGGATAAACGTACCTGAATTTGTCCAATAGAATCTATTGTTTGCAACTGCTGGACTAATGATTACACCCTGTCACGTCCTGACCATAGTTCTTATGTGTTTTGCTTGTTTTAGTGTTGGTCAGGACGTGAGCTGGGTGGGCATTCTATGTTGTGTGTCTAGTTTGTCTGTTTCTGTGTTCGGCCTAATATGGTTCTCAATCAGAGGCAGCTGTCAATCATTGTCCCTGATTGAGAATCATATATAGGTGGCTTGTTTTGTGTTGGGGATTTGTGGGTGGTTGTTTCCTGTGTCAGTGTTTGTGCCACACGGGACTGTGACGGTTAGTACGTTTGTTATTTTGTATAGTGTCTTGTATTCATGTATATTAAATCATGGAAACTTACCACGCTGCACATTGGTCCTTCGATCCTTCTCGCCTCTCCTCGTCCGAGGAGGAGGAAGAGCTAGACTGCCGTTACAGAACCACCCACCAAACTCGGACCAAGCAGCGTAGCAAAGGGCAGCAGCGGCAGCAGCAGCAGCAGCGGGACAAGGAGAAATGGACATGGGAGGACGAGCTGGACGGAAAAGGACCCTGGGCAGAGCCAGAGGAATATCGCCGCCCCAAAGCAGAGCTGGAGGCAGCAAAAGCGGAGAGGCGGCGTTTTGAGGAGCTAGCTCGGCAGCAGGAGCCGGATCTGGGTTACACCACTTGGGAGGAAATAAACAGGTGGTCGGTTAACTCAGGGAGAGTGCCGGAGCCCGCCTGGGATTCGATGGAGCAATGTGCGGAGGGATACCGGCGAATGAGGTTAGCACGACAGCGCGGTAGGAAGCCCGAGAAGAAACCCCAAAAATGTATTGGGGGGGAGAGGGGGGGGGGGGGGGGGGGGGGGAGGGCTAAAGGGTAGTGTGGCGAAGTCAGGTAGGAAACCTGCGCCCACTTCCCAGGCTTACCGTGGAGAGCGGGAGTACGGACACCGTGTTATGCGGAAGAGCGCACGGTGTCTCCTGTACGTGTGCATAGCCCGGTGCGGTACATTCCAGCTCCACGTATCGGCCGGGCTAGATTGAGCAGTGAGCCAGGTGCCATGAAGCCGGCTCAACGCGTCTGGTCTCCAGTGCGTCTCCTCGGGCCGGCATACATGGCACCAGCCTTACGCATGGTGTCCCTGGTTCGCCAACACAGCCCAGTGCGGGTTATTCCACCTCCCCGCACTGGTCGGGCTACGGGGAGCATTCAACCAGGTAAGGTTGGGCAGGCTCGGTGCTCAAGGGAGCCAGTACGCCTGCACGGTCCGGTATATCCGGCGCCACCTTCCCGCCCCAGTCCAGTACCACCAGTGCCTACACCACGCACCAGGCTTCCTGAGCGTCTCCAGAGCCCTGTTCCTCCTCCACTCACTCTCCCTGTGGTGCGTGTCTCCAGCCCATTACCACCAGTGCCTACAACACGCATCAGGCTTCCAGTGCGTCTCCAGAGCCCTGTTCCTCCTCCACGCACTCTCCCTGTGGTGCGTGTCTCCAGCCCAGTACCTCCAGTTCCGGCACCACGCACCAAGCCTCCTGTGCGTCTCCAGAGCCCTGTACGCACTGTTCCTTCTCCGCGCACTCGCCCTGAGGTGCATGCCCTCAGCCCGGTACCACCAGTGCCGGTACCACGCACCAGGCCTATAGTGCGCCTCGAGAGTCCAGTGTGCCCTGTTCCTGCTCCCCGCACTAGCCTTGAGGTGCGTGTCTCCAGTCCGGTACCACCAGTTCCGGCACCACGCACCAGGCCTACTGTGCGCCTCAGCAGGTCAGAGTCGGCCGCCTGCCCAGCACCGTCTGAGCTGCCTGCCTGCCCAGCGCCGTCTGAGCTGCCTGCCTGCTCAGTGCAGTCTGAGCTGCCTGCCTGCCCAGCGCAGTCTGAGCTGCCTGCCTGCCCAGCGCCGTCTGAGCTGCCTGCCTGCCCAGCGCCGTCTGAGCTGCCTGCCTGCCCAGCGCCATCTGAGCCATCCATCTGCCCAGCGCCATCTGAGCCATCCGTCTGCCCAGCGCCATCTAAGCCATCCGTCTGCCCAGCGCCGTCTGAGCCGCCTGTCTGTCCCGAGGCGTCAGAGCCGCCCGTCTGTCCCGAGCCGTTAGAGCCGTCCGTCAGTCAGGAGCCGCTAGAGCCGTCCGTCAGTCAGGAGCTGCCAGAGCCGCCCGCCAGTCAGGAGCTGCCAGAGCCGCCCGCCAGTCAGGAGCTGCCAGAGCCGCCCGCCAGTCAGGAGCTGCCAGAGCCGCCCTCCAGTCAGGAGCTGCCAGAGCCGCCCGCCAGTCAGGAGCTGCCAGAGCCGCCCGCCAGTCAGGAGCTGCCAGAGCCGCCCGCCAGTCAGGAGCTGCCAGAGCCGCCCGCCAGTCAGGAGCTGCCAGAGCCTCCTGCCATTCATGAGCTGCCCTCCAGTCATGAGCGGCCCTCCAGTCATGAGCTGCCCTTCAGTCATGAGCTGCCTTCCAGTCATGAGCTGCCCTCCAGTCATGAGCTGCCCTCCAGTCATGAGCTGCCCTCCAGTCATGAGCTGCCCCTCAGCCCGGAGCTGCCCCTCAACCCGGAGCTGCCCCTCAGTCCGGAGCTGCCATTAGTCCAGAGCCGCCTCTCTGTCCGGAGCTGCCTCTCTGTCCTGAGCTACCTCTCTATCCTGAGCTACCTCTCTGTCCTGAGCTACCTCTCTGTCCTGAGCTACCTCTCTGTCCTGAGCTACCTCTCTGTCCTGAGCTACCTCTCTGTCCTGAGCTGTCTCCTAAATTTAGTGGGGACCTTGGTGAGGATTCCTAGGCCAAGGTCGGGGGCGAGGGTCGCCACTCAAAGGACGCTAAGGAGGGGGACAAAGACAATGGTGGAGCTGCCTGCCTGCCCAGCACCATCTGAGCCATCCATCTGCCCAGCGCCATCTGAGCCATCCGTCTGCCCAGCGCCATCTGAGCCATCCGTCTGCCCAGCGCCGTCTGAGCCGCCTGTCTGTCCCGAGCCGTCAGAGCCGCCCTTCTGTCCCGAGCCGTTAGAGCCGTCCGTCAGTCAGGAGCCGCTAGAGCCGTCTGTCAGTCAGGAGCTGCCAGAGCCGCCCGCCAGTCAGGAGCTGCCAGAGCCGCCCGCCAGTCAGGAGCTGCCAGAGCCGCCCGCCAGTCAGGAGCTGCCAGAGCCGCCCGCCAGTCAGGAGCTGCCAGAGCCGCCTGCCAGTCATGAGCTGCCCTCCAGTCATGAGCGGCCCTCCAGTCATGAGCTGCCCTCCAGTCATGAGCGGCCCTCCAGTCATGAGCTGCCCTTCAGTCATGAGCTGCCCTTCAGTCATGAGCTGCCCTCCAGTCATGAACTGCCTTCCAGTCATGAGCTGCCTTCCAGTCATGAGCTGCCATCCAGTCATGAGCTGCCTTCCAGTCATGAGCTGCCCTCCAGTCATGAGCTGCCCTCCAGTCATGAGCTGCCCTCCAGTCATGAGCTGCCCCTCAGCCCGGAGCTGCCCCTCAACCCGGAGCCGCATCTCTGTCCGGAGCTGCCTCTCTGTCCTGAGCTACCTCTCTATCCTGAGCTACCTCTCTGTCCTGAGCTACCTCTCTGTCCTGAGCTGTCTCCTAAATTTAGTGGGGACCTTGGTGAGGATTCCTAGGCCAAGGTCGGGGGCGAGGGTCGCCACTCAAAGGACGCTAAGGAGGGGGACAAAGACAATGGTGGAGTGGTGGCCTCGTCCTGCGCCGGAGCCGCCACCGCGGACAGATGCCCACCCAGACCCTCCCCTTGAGTTTTAGGGGTGCGTTCGGAGTCCGCACCTCAGGAGGGGGGTACTGTCACGTCCTGACCATAGTTCTTATGTGTTTTGCTTGTTTTAGTGTTGGTCAGGACGTGAGCTGGGTGGGAATTCTATGTTGTGTGTCTAGTTTGTCTGTTTCTGTGTTCGGCCTAATATGGTTCTCAATCAGAGGCAGCTGTCAATCGTTGTCCCTGATTGAGAATCATATATAGGTGGCTTGTTTTGTGTTGGGGATTTGTGGGTGGTTGTTTCCTGTGTCAGTGTTTGTGCCACACGGGACTGTGACGGTTAGTACGTTTGTTATTTTGTATAGTGTCTTGTATTCGTGTATATTAAATCATGGAAACTTACCACGCTGCACATTGGTCCTCCGATCCTTCTCGCCTCTCCTCGTCCGAGGAGGAGGAAGAGCTAGACTGCCGTTACACACCCACTATCAGCTAGATACAGGCAATAGTGTGTAAGGCAGTATTGAATGTCACTGTCTGTCCATGTGTCACTGTCTGACACATCAAATTTGTATATTGACCTGTGTGCACCTACGTTGTAAACTTTCATTCATAGGCTAGGTTGTAGCAACCCCATGATGGGTATAGGGAAAATTTGAGTATCATGTGGTAGCCTAAACCTATCGCTGTTTCTTTTAACTGGGTGAATGGAATATGAATGACAGTCATCCAATATGCTGTAATAGAAATAAGGCCATGCCCATGAAAATAATTTGGCACTGAAACTGCACTGACCACCACTGCTCTCCAGGTGCTCCAGTGGTTGTGTCCTTCCCTCATTTCTACTTGGGCGAAGAGAAGTACACTAACGCCATTGAAGGACTGAATCCTGTGAGAGAGCACCACCAGACCTACCTGGACCTGAACCCGGTACATTACCCTCTAGTGTTCACTTCTCTGGGGGTCTGCCCTAGAGTAGAATAGATAATCTACTTTAAAAAGCATTGTTGCACCACCTAGTGTTACATTTGTGGAATAGAGAATTGCACCAACTGTAAAATATTAAATACTGTTCCCAACCTACCAGCCTATATTTATTCATGTTTAACCTAGACATAAATCATGTATCTAGTACATTGAGCGTTACACCTGCAGTTCACATGGCTCATCAAAAGTGTGTATGTGTTATTCTACATTTCCAGACCACTGGTCTTCCTGTCCGTGCCAGTAAGAAGGCTCAGATCAATATCCTCATCAACAGAATCTCTGGCTTCCCGTGAGATATCACAAATCCACAACCACAACCCAAGTTCAAATAGCTAAAGGCTTTTATAATCTTTGTTTCTATATGATTTCCTTCCATTGTTTAATGATTTCCATCTCACAACCACCAAGTTCTACTAGCGATATACTCTTTATTATTTCTATATTATTTCCTTTCTTTATTGAATGATTTTCTTACAATCTCTTCTCCTTCACAGGAAAACCAAATACCTGAATGAGACTATCTTCCCTGTCATGTTTATCAATGAGGTAAGATCACATCGACTACACAAAAACATACAACTTTGGGAGAATATAACATTTAATTTCAGAAAATAATGTTTTATCTGAGCATTGATCGCAAATTTGCAATGACAACCTTGTCCTGTTCGATTTTACTGTATCCCTTTACAGGGTGCTGTGCTGTGAGTGACACCCCCAGATAGTACGGTCGTGGTGAAAAGTTTTGAGAATGACACAAATAGTAATTTTCACAAAGTCTGCTGCCTCAGTGTCTTTAGATATTTTTTGTCAGATGTTACTATGGAATATTGAAGTATAATTATAAGCATTTCATAAGTGTCAAAGGCTTTTATTAACAATTACATGAAGTTGATGCAGAGAGTCAATATTTGCAGTGTTGACCCTTCTTTTTCAAGACCTCTGCAATCCGCCCTGGCATGCTATCAATTTACTTCTGGGCCACATCCTGACTGATGGCAGCCCATTCTTGCATAATCAATGCTTGGACTTTGTCAGAATTTGTGGGGTTCTGTTTGTCTCTTGAGGATTGACCACAAGTTCTCAATGGGATTAAGGTCTGGGGACTTTCCTGACCATGGACCAAAAATATCGATGTTTTGTTCCCCGAAGCACTCAGTTATCACTTTTGCCTTATGGCAAGGTGCTCCATCATGCTGGAAAAGTCAGTATTTGTCACCAAACTGTTCCTGGATGGTTGGGAGAAGTTGCTCTCGGAGAATGTGTTGGTACCATTCTTTATTCATGGATGTGTTCTTAGGCAAAATTGTGAGTGAGCCCACTCCCTTGGCAGAGAAATAACCCCACACATGAATGGTCTCAGGATGCTTTACATTTGGCATGACACAGGACTGATGGTAGCGCTCACCTTGTCTTTTCCGGACAAGCTTTTTCCAGATGCCCCAAACAATCGGAAAGGGGATTCATCAAAGAAAATGACTTTACCCAGTCCTCAGCAGTCCGATCCCTGTACCTTTTGCAGAATATCAGTCTGTCCTAATGTTTTTCCTGGAGAGAAGTGACTTCTTTGCTGCCCTTCTTGACACCAGGCCATCCTCCAAAAGTATTTGCCTCACTGTGCGTGCAGATGCACTCACACCTGCCTGCTGCCATTCCTGAGCAAGCTCTGTACTGGTGGTGCCCCGATTCCACAGCTGAATCAACTTTAGGAGATGGTCCTGGTGCTTTCTGGACTTTCTTGGGCGCCCTGAAGCCTTCTTCACAACAATTGAACCGCTCTCCTTGAATTTCTTGATGATCCGATAAATGGTTGATTTAGGTGCAATCTTACTGGCAGCAATATCCTTGCCTGTGAAGCCCTTTTTGTGCAAAGCAATGATGACGGCACGTGTTTCCTTGCAGGTAACGATGGTTGACAGAGGAAGAACATTGATTCCAAGCACCACCCTCCTTTTGAAGCTTCCAGTCTGTTATTCAAACTCAATCAGCATGACAGAGTGATCTCCAGCCTTGTCCCCGTCAACACTCACACCTGTGTTAACGAGATAATCACTGACATGATGTCAGCTGGTCCTTTTGTGGCAGGGCTGTGGAAATATATATAATAAGCAGTGGAAATATTTTTGGGAGATTCAGTTCATTTGCATGGCAAAGAGGGACTTTGCAATTAATTGCAAATCATCTGATCACTCTTCATGACATTCTGGAGTATATGCAAATTGCCATCATACAAACTGAGGCAGCAGACTTTGTGAAAATTAATATTTGTGTCATTCTCAAAACTTTTGGCCATGATGGTACATTGTCAGTGAGTTTACGGTGTCTACTCTGTCTGTACTGATATATTATGCACCTTCTTTACCTCCTTCTTCAGACGGTTGTGATAGACGACACGTCTGTTGTGAAGCTCCAAAAGCTGTTGCTGATGGTGACGTTGGTGTCCAACTTCCCTCTCATCATTGTTGGTCTGGGGGTCTTGCTGCTGCTAGTGTTCATCTGCCTCATCGTCTGTGAACGCAAACTGAAGGTACCAGTGACCTGTGTGTCTGTGGGAGTGTTGAGGGCTTAGCCGAGGGAGATGTACAGTAAGGTAGAAGCAGAACAACATGTCCTCTAATCAATATACTATAGTTAGGGCCCAGAGTTTTTCCTGATCAAGTCACATGGTCAAGAATAAGTCCTGGGCTCGGTTGGGTAAAACATATTAAGTGTTTCCCTTAAGTAATAATTTCCCCTTACTTAAGGGAATTGTTTAAGTGTGTTGCATAGAGCACCTCAATCGTTTTGAACCATCATCCAACTGGGAATTACAAGTCAGAAACTCTGGCATCTTTCTAAAGCTCTGACATTCTGACCTGAAGATCACTGAAGTTATGATTTGACCTACTTTTTGTTTTTACAAGTTTCCAGTTGTCTTAAGACGCCCATTAACACAATGCTAAAATTACTAACATGTTTGTGTAACTAATCATTTTCTTAACTATGATGCCACCATGATTCAGTAAATGTCTTAACCAGTGCATCTTAAACCATTGTAAGGGTACACTGTATGCATGTGCTTCCATTATGTTTCTGTTTTTGGCGAAGCTCTCTATTCCGCTCCTGTAAATCCTACTAATCCTACATAATTCTCCCCTTTATCATTAAGATGTATTGGTTATTCTTGATTCTTTATGTCATTGCCTTCCTACATGTATAATTAGCATGATCGTTTTCTCATAATCCTCTCCTATGTTTGAGCTAGTGAACAGTATTTATTGTCATTGATAACAATTATACATTATTTTGAATAATATATGTTGATATGTTTACAATCTGATTAATGATAATCCTGAAAGCTAAACTATTTTGAGGAAGTTTCCCGAACACCACGGGAAGTTGGTGGTACCTTATCTGGGGAGAACGGGCTCGTGGTAATGACTGGAGCGGAATCAGTAGAATGATATCAAATACATCAAACACGGGGTTTCCAGCTTCCTGTGCTGGACACAGATTAAGTTTAGTCCTAGACTAAGAAGCTATTTCAGTGGAGATTCTCCATTGACCATGTTTTTTAGTCCAAGACTAAGCCTAATCTGTATCCAGAAAACCAGACCTTTGTACAGCATAACATAGGTCAAATAAAATAAAATTAAATTGCATTCGTCACATGCGCCGAATACAACCTTACAGTGAAATGCTTACAAGCCCTTAACCAACAATGCAGTTTTAAGAAAAATAAGTGTTAAGTAAAAAATAGATGAGTAAAAATAAAAAAAATGTATAATTAAAGCAGTAAAATAACAGTAGCTATATGCAGGGGGTACCGGTACAGAGTCAATGTGCGGGGGCACAGGTTAGTCGAGGTAATTGAGGTAATATGTACATGTAGGTAGAATTAAAGTGCCTATACATAGATAATAAACAGAGAGTAGCAGCAACGTAAAAGGGGGGGGGGGGCAATGCAAATAGTCTGGGTAGCCATTTGATTAGCTGTTCAGGAGTCTTATGGCTTGGTGGTAGAAGCTGTTAAGAAACCTTGTGGACTTAGACTTGGCGCTCCGGCACCGCTTGCTGTGCGAACAGTCTATGACTAGGGTGGCTGGAGTCTTTGACAATTTTTAAGGCATTCCTCTGACACCACCTGGTATAGAGGTCCTGGATGGCAGGAAGCTTGGCCCCAGTGATGTACTGGGCCGTACGCACTACCCTCTGTAGTGACTTGCGATCGGAGGCCGAGCAGTTGCCATACCAGGCGATGATGAAACCAGTCAGAATGTTCTCGATGGTGCAGCTGTTGTCACAACCTGATCTGTTTCACCTGTGTTTGTGCTTATCTCCACCCCCTTCCAGGTTTTGCCCATCTTCCTCATTATCCCCAGTGTATTTACACCTGTGTTCTTTGTTTGTCTGTTGCCAGTTCGTCTTGTCTTGTCAGGTCTTACCAGCGTGTTTTCCCGTCTCAGTGCTTTCTCAAGTGCTGTTCCCTAGTTTCCCCGGTTCTGACCATTCTGCCTGCCTTGACCCCAAGCTTACCTGCAGTTCTGTACCTGCCTGACTCTGGCCCGTTTACAAACCTCCGCCTGTCCTGACCCAGAGCCTGCCTGCTGTTCTGTACCTTATTGACTCTGCCCTGGATTATGGACCTCTGCCTCCCTTTGACCTGTCTTTTGCCTAACCCCTGTTTGGGTCAATAAACATTTGTGACTCTAGCTGTCTGCATCTGGGTCTTATCCTGAGTTCTGATAGTTGTAGAACTATTTGAGGATCTGAGGACCCATGCCAAATCTTTTCAGTCTCCTGAGAGGGAATAGGTTTTGTCGTGCCCTGTTCACAACTGTCTTGGTGTGCTTGGACCATGTTAGTTTGTTGGTGATGTGGACACCAACGAACTTGAAGCTCTCAACCGTCTCCACTAAAGCCCTGTCAATGAGAGTGGGGGAGTGCTCGGTCCTTCATTTTCCTGTAGTCCACAATCATCTCTTTTGTCTTGATCACATTGAGGGAGACGTTGTTATCCTGGCACCACACGGCCAGGTCTCTGACCACCTCCCTATAGGCTGTCAAATCAAATCAACATTTATTTGTTACGTGCGCTGAATACAACAGGTGTAGACCTTAAAGTGAAATGCTTACTTACAGGCTCTAACCAATAGTGCAACAAATGTATTAGGTGAACAATAGGTAGGTAAAGAAATAAAACAACAGTAAAAAGACAGGCTATATACAGTAGCGAGGCTATAAAAGTAGCGAGGCTACATACAGACACCGGTTAGTCAGGCTGATTGAGGTAGTATGTACATGTAGATATGGTTAAAGTGACTATGCATATATGATGAACAGAGAGTAGCAGCAGCGTAAAAGAGGGGTTGGCGGGTGGTGGGTGGGACACAATGCAGATAGCCCGGTTAGCCACTTTGCGGGAGCACTGGTTGGTCGGCCCAATTGAGGTAGTATGTACATGCATGTATAGTTAAAGTGACTATGCATATATGATAAACAGAGAGTAGCAGCAGCGTAAAAAGAGGGGTTGGGGGGGGGGCACACAATGCAAATAGTCCGGGTAGCCATTTGATTACCTGTTCAGGAGTCTTATGGCTTGGGGGTAAAAACTGTTGAGAAGCCTTTTTGTCCTAGACTTGGCACTCCGATACCGGTTGCCATGCGGTAGTAGACAGAACAGTCTATGACTGGGGTGGCTGGAGTCTTTGACAATTTTTAGGGCCTTCTCTGACACCGCCTGGTGTAGAGGTCCTGGATGGCAGGAAACTTAACCCCAGTGATGTACTGGGCCATACGCACTACCCTCTGAAGTGCCTTGCAGTCAGAGGCCGAGCAGTTGCCGTACCAGGCAGTGATGCAACCAGTCTGGATGCTCTCGATGTTGCAGCTGTAGAACCTTTTGAGGATCTCAGGACCCATGCCAAATCTTTTTAGTTTCCTGAGGGGGAATAGGCTTTGTCGTGCCCTCTTCACGCCTGCCTTGGTGTGCTTGGACCATTCTAGTTTGTTGTTGATGTGGACACCAAGGAACTTGAAGCTCTCAACCTGCTCCACTACAGCCCCGTTGATGAGAATGGGGGCGTGCTCGGTCCTCCTTTTCCTGTAGTCCACAATAATCTCCTTAGTCTTGGTTACGTTGAGGGATAGGTTGTTATTCTGGCACCACCCGGCCAGGTCTCTGACTTCCTCCCTATAGGCTGTCTCGTCGTTGTTGGGGATCAGGCCTACCACTGTTGTGTTATCTGTCACGTTCCTGACCTATTGTTCCTTTTTCTTTTATTTATTTAGTTGGTCAGGGCGTGAGTAGGGGTGGGTTGTCTTTGTGTGTTTTGTCTAGTTTAGGGTGTGTGTTTGTTTAAGTTTTTTTTTGTATGTATGGGGTAGTGTTCAGTGTAGGTGTTTAGGAAAGTCTATGGTTGCCTGATTTGGTTCTCAATCAGAGACAGCTGTTTATGGTTGTCTCTGATTGGGAGCCATATTTAGGGCAGCCATAGGCTTTAGGTATTTGTGGGTAATTGTCTATGTTGAACGTTTGTTGCTTGTCAGTGCACTTACGTTATTTAGCTTCACGGTCGTTTGTTGTTTTGTTAGTTTGTGTATAGTGTTCGTTTTGTGTTTTCTCTCTTCTCAATAAAAGAAGATGTATTTTCCACACGCTGCGCCTTGGTCTACTATCTATCAAGAAGACGATCGTGACAGAATTACCCACCAACCAAAGACCAAGCGGCGTGGGAGAGCGCAACAAAGAAACCAGGACTCGTGGACATGGGAGGAAATATTGGACGGAAAAGGACCCTGGGCTCAACCAGGAGAATATCGCCGTCCCAAAGCTGAGCTGGAGGCAGCGAAAGCAGATAGGCGGCGATATGAGGAGGCAGCACGGAAACAAGGCTGGAAGCCCGTAAGTCAAACCCAAAAATTTCTTGGGGGGGGGGCTCTCGGGTAGTTTAGTTGGGTCAGTCGGGAGACGTGAGCCAACTCCTCCTGTTTACCGTAAGGAGCCGGTGAGGGCGGATTTGGAGGAGAGTGACGCAGAGACAGTAAAGGAGTTAATGGAGAAATTGGAGGAGAGAGTTATGAGGGATGTATTGGTTTGGTGCATGAGGCACGGCATCCGTCCGAATGAACGTGTTGGTGACTTAATGTCATCGGGAACAGCTCTCCATACTCGTCCTGAGGTGCGTGCTAGCAGT
This sequence comes from Salvelinus namaycush, assembly GCF_016432855.1. Lineage (NCBI taxonomy): Eukaryota > Metazoa > Chordata > Actinopteri > Salmoniformes > Salmonidae > Salvelinus > Salvelinus namaycush. Next base: position 48,088,782 of record NC_052337.1, read on the forward strand.
CTGGTTAAGACAGTGCCTACAGCACGCACAAAGCCTCCTGTGCGTCTCCAGAGTCCTGTGCGTCCTGTTACTGCTCCTCGCACTAGCCCTGTGGTGCGTGTCCCCAGCCCAGTACCACCAGTGCTGACACCACGCACTAAGCCTCCTGTGCGTCTCCAGAGCCCTGTTCCTCCTCCACGTACTCTCCCTGTGGTGCGTGTCTCCAGTCCAGTGCCTCCAGTTCCGGCAGCACGCATCAAGCCTCCTGTGCGTCTCCAGAGCCCTGTACGCACTGTTCCTTCTCCCCGTACTCGCCCTGATGTGCGTGCCCTCAGTGCCTACAGCACGCACAAAGCCTCCTGTGCGTCTCCAGAGTCCAGTGTGCCCTGTTGCTGCTCCCCGCACTAGTCCTGAGATGCGTGTCTCCAGCCCGGTACCACCAGTGCCGGCACCACGCACTAGGCCTAATGTGCGTCTCCAGGGTCCAGTATGCCCTGTTCCTTCTCCCCGCACTAGCCTTCAGGTGCGTGTCCAGAGACCTGTACGCACTGATCCTTCTCCCCGCACTCGCCCTGAGGTGCGTGCCCTCAGCCCGGTACCACCAGTCCCGGTACCACGCACCAGTCCTATAGTGCGCTTCGAGAACTCAGTGTGCCCTGTTCCTGCTCCCCGCACTAGCCTGAAGGTGCGTGTCTTTAGCCCGGTACCTCCAGTTCCGGTACCACGCACCAGGCCTACAGTGCGTCTCAGCCGGCCAGAGGCTGCCGTCTGCCCAGCGGCGCCTGAACTGCCCGTCTGCCCAACGGCGCCTGAACTGCCCGTCTGCCCAACGGCGCCTGAACTGCCCGTCTGCCCAACGGCGCCTGAACTGCCCGTCTGCCCAACGCCGTCTGAACTGTCCGTCTGCCAAGCGCCGCATGAACTGCCCGTCTGTACTGAGCCTTCAAAGCCGCCCGTCTGCTATGAGCCTGCAAAGCCGCCCGTCTGCCATGAGCCTTCAGAGCCGTCCGCCAGACAGGAGCCGCTAGAGCCTTCCGCCAGACAGGAGCCGCTAGAGCCTTCCGCCAGACAGGAGCAGCCAAAGCCTTCCGCCAGACAGGATCAGCCAGAGCCTTCCGCCAGACAGGATCAGCCAGAGCCTTCCGCCAGACAGGATCAGCCAGAGCCTTCCGCCAGACAGGATCAGCCAGAGCCTTCCGCCAGACAGGATCAGCCAGAGCCTTCCGCCAGACAGGATCAGCCAGAGCCTTCCGCCAGCCATGACCAGCCAGAGCCGTCAGCGAGCCATGACCAGCCAGAGCCGTCAGCGAGCCATGACCAGCCAGAGCCGTCAGCGAGCCATGACCAGCCAGAGCCGTCAGCGAGCCATGACCAGCCAGAGCCGTCAGCGAGCCATGACCAGCCAGAGCCGTCATCCAGCCATGACCAGCCAGAGCCGTCAGCCAGCCATGAGCAGCCAGATCCGTCAGCCAGCCATGAGCAGCCAGATCCGTCAGCCAGCCATGAGCAGCCAGATCCGTCAGCCAGCCATGAGCAGCCAGATCCGTCAGCCAGCCATGAGCAGCCAGATCCGTCAGCCAGCCATGAGCAGCCAGATCCGTCAGCCAGCCATGAGCAGCCAGATCCGTCAGCCAGCCATGAGCCGTCCAGCCAGGATCCGCCAGAGCCGTCATCCAGCCAGGATCCGCCAGAGCCGTCATCCAGCCAGGATCCGCCAGAGCTGTCATCCAGCCAGGATCCGCCAGAGCCAGCCAGCCAGGATCCGCCAGCCAGCCAGGATCCGCCAGAGCCAGCCAGCCAGGATCCGCCATCCAGCCAGGATCCGTCCCTCAGTCCGGAGCTGCCGTCCCTCAGTCCGGAGCTGCCCCTTATCCTGGTGCTGCCCCTTATCCTGGTGCTGCCCCTTATCCTGGTGCTGCCCCTTATCCTGGTGCTGCCCCTTATCCTGGTGCTGCCCCTTATCCTGGTGCTGCCCCTTATCCTGGTGCTGCCCCTTAGTCCGGTGCTGCCCCTTAGTCCGGTGCTGCCCCTTAGTCCGGTGCTGCCCCTTAGTCCGGTGCTGCCCCTTAATCCAGTGGGGTTAATGTGGAGGGTGGCCATTTGGAGGAGGCTACGAAAGCGGGTAGTGACTATGGTGGGGTGGGGACCACGACCAGTGCCAGAGCCGCCACCGTGGACAGACGCCCACCCAGACCCTCCCCTAGACTTTATGCTGGTGCGCCCGGAGTTCGCACCTTAAGGGGGGGGTTATGTCACGTTCCTGACCTATTGTTCCTTTTTCTTTTATTTATTTAGTTGGTCAGGGCGTGAGTTGGGGTGGGTTGTCTTTGTGTGTTTTGTCTAGTTTAGGGTGTGTGTTTGTTTAAGTTTTTTTTTGTATGGGGTAGTGTTCAGTGTAGGTGTTTAGGAAAGTCTATGGTTGCCTGATTTGGTTCTCAATCAGAGACAGCTGTTTATGGTTTTCTCTGATTGGGAGCCATATTTAGGGCAGCCATAGGCTTTAGGTATTTGTGGGTAATTGTCTATGTTGAACGTTTGTTGCTTGTCAGTGCACTTACGTTATTTAGCTTCACGGTCGTTTGTTGTTTTGTTAGTTTGTGTATAGTGTTCGTTTTGTGTTTTCTCTCTCTTCTCAATAAAATAAGATGTATTTTCCACACGCTGCGCCTTGGTCTACTATCTATCAAGAAGACGATCGTGACATTATCGGCGAACTTAATGATGGTGTTGGAGTCGTGCCTGGCCATGCAGTCATGGGTGAACAGGGAGTTAAGGAGGGGCCTGAGCACGCAGCCCTGAACGGCCCCCTTGTTGAGGATCAGCGTGGCAGATGTATTGTTACCAAATGAGAGCAGCCTGTCAGGAAGTCCAGGATCCAGTTGCAGAGGGAGGTGTTTAGTCCCAGGGTCATTAGCTTAGTGATGAGCTTTGAGGGCACTATGGTGTTGAATAATGAGCTGTAGTCAATGAATTGCATTCTCACCTAGGTGTTCCTTTTGTCCAAGTGGGAAAGAGCAGTGTGGAGTGCAATAGAGATTGTATCATCTGTGGATCTGTTGGGGCGGTAGGCAAATTGGAGTGGGTCTAGGGTTTCTGGGATAATGTTGTTGATGTGAGCTATGATCAGCCTTTCAAAGCACTTCATGGCTGCAGATGTGATTGCTACGTGTCGGTAGTCATTTAGGCAGGTTACCTTAGTGTTCTTGGGCACAGCGACTATGGTGGTCTGCTTGAAACATGTTGGTATTACAGACTCAGTCAGGGTTGAAAATGTCAGTGAAGACACTTGCCAGTTGGCCAGCGCAAGCTCGGAGTACACGTCCTGGTAATCCATCTGGCCCTGCAGCCTTGTGAATGTTGACCTATTTTTTAAGTGTTACTCACATCGTCTATGGAGAGTGTGATCACACAGTCGTCCAGAACAGCTGATGTTCTCATGCATGCTTCAGTGTTGCTAGCCTCGAAGCGAGCATAGAAGTAATTTAGCTCATCTGGTAGGCTCGTGTCACTAGGCAGCTCATGGCTGTGCTTCCCTTTATAGTCTCTAATAGTTTGCAAGCCCTGTCACATCCGACGAGCGTCAGAGCCGGTGTAGTACAGTTCAATTTTAGTCCTGTATTGACGCTTTGACTGTTTGATGGTTCGTCGGAGGGCATTGCGGGATTTCTTATAAGCGTCTGGGTTAGAATCCCGGTCCTTGAAAGCGGCAGCTCTACCCTTTAGCTCAGCGCGGATGTTGCCTGTAATCCATGGCTTCTGGTTTGGGTATGTACGTAGAGTCACTGTGGGGACGATGTCATCGATGCACTTATTGATGAAACCAGTGACTGATGTGGTGTACTCCTCAACGCCATCGGAAGAATCCCGGAACATATTCCAGTCTGTGCTAGTAAAACAGTCCTGTACATTAGCATCTGTGTCATCTGACCACTTCTTTAGTGACACTGGTGCTTCCTGCTTTAGTTTTTACTTGTAAGCAGGATTCAGGATAGAATTATGGTCAGATTTGCCAAATAGAGGGTGAGGGAGCGCTTTCTACACTTCTCTGTGTATGGAGTAAAGGTGGTCTTGTCACGCCCTGACTTTAGTTATATTTTGTTTTCTTAATGTTTTGGTTAGGTCAGGGTGTGACAAGGGTGGTTTGTTTAGTTTTTGTATCGTCTAGGGGTTTGTCTTGTCTAGGGTTTTTGTTTATCTATGGGGATTTTGTATGGTCTAGGGGTATGGAGGTTTATGGTGGCCTGAGTTGGTTCCCAATCAGAGACAGCTGTTTCTTGTTGTCCCTGATTGGGGAGCCTATTTAGGTTGCCATCTTCCATGTTGGTTTTGTGGGTAGTTGTTTTCTGTTTTGTGTTGCTGCACCTTGCAGGACTGTTTCGTTTTCGTTTCACTCTCTTTGTTGTTTTGTTCAGTGTTCTGTTTTTTTGAATACATTAACATGAACACTTACCACGCTGCACTTTGGTCCGACTACTCTTCATCCGAAGACGAATAGCGTTACAGGTCTAGAGGTTTTTTTCCTCTCGTTGCACATTTAACATGCTGATAGAAATTTGGTAAAACGGATTTAAGTTTCCCTGCATTAAAGTCCCCGGCCACTAGGAGCGCCGCCTCTGGATGAGTGTTTTCCTGTTTGCTTATGGCCTTATACAGCTCATTGAGTGCGGTCTTAGTGCCAGCATCGGTTTGTGGTGGTAAATAGTGTGGTCTACAGCTTATCATGAGAGCAAAACCTCGGTGAGCAAAACCTCGAGACTTCCTTAATATTAGATTTCGTGCACCAGCTGTTGTTTACAAATATAAACAGACCGCCACCCCTTGTCTTACCGGAGGCAGCTGTTCTATCTTGCCCATGCAGCGTAAAACCCGCCAGCTGTATTTTATCCATGTGGTCGCTCAGCCACGACTCGGTGAAACACAAGATACTACAGTTTTTAATGTCCCGTTGGTAGGATGTTCATGATCGTAGTTCATCTATTTTGTTATCCAATGATTGTACGTTGCCTAATAGGACTGATGGTAGAGGCAGATTGCACACTCGCCGTCGGATCCTTACAAGGCACCCCGACCTAAGTCCCCGATATCTCTAATGCAAATGACAGGGATTTGGACCTTGTTGGATGTCTGAAGTAAATCCTTTGCATCTGACTCGTTAAAGAAAAAATATTTGTCCAGTACGAGGTGAGTAATCGCTGTCCTGATATCCAGAAACTATTTTGGGTCATAAGAGGCGATGACAGAAACATTATGTACAAAAGTTACAAATAACGCGAAATAACATACACAATTTGTTAGGATGCAGCCATCTTCTCCGGTGCCATTGGACAACAAATACTGTATCTGAAAGATTATGATCCTGAAAAGCTCTTTTGTCCAATGTCTTGCCACTAATATTGTACTCTGTAACCTCTCTCTCTCTCTCCCTCCCTCCCTCCCTCCCTCCCTCCCTCCCTCCCTCCCTCCCTCCCTCCCTCCCTCCCTCCCTCCCTCCCTCCCTCCTCTCCTTCCACTCTCTCTCTCCCTCCTCTCCTTCCACTCTCTCTCTCCCTCCTTAAAATCTCTCCATCTATAGATGACAACAAAGGAGGACACATCTTATTCTCCTGTGAGCACCAAGGAGGGTGACGAAAAAAATGTCAGCACCTACATTGGCATGACTCCTATTATTGAAAAGTCTTGAGGAGGGAATGGGACGTTTTTTGTTGTTGAGATTCAAAGATCTACTGTGTGTGAGTTGCTGTTCAGAGTTGAATTGTTGCCTCTGTGCCTCAAAGTTATAGTCTTGATCAATGTGACACTAGTTACACTATTATTGTGATATCTCCCCATTTGTTTGTTTGTTTGGATCTCGTTTAACCCACAATGGAGGCTGTTCTTCCAAGAGTCCCTGTAATATTGGTTGATAATACACGTGACCCTTTGACCTGCTGTTTCAGACATTCTCTAAAAGTTAAACTGTTTGATACCTGTTATTCACTTCTAATCTCATTGTAATATAATGTAAATAAAAATACAGTCTCCTGTAACAAAAATATGCATCCTTCCTTCTGCCCCTGATTGAATGGATGAAAACAGTATGGTGGAGGGCTAAGTAAAGCCAACGCTATATTGCATGATTAGAGATGGCAAGGGAAGGGAACATGTTTTTTGAATCCAGCTGATAACTATGGTCCAGTTTCCCAGACACAGATCAAGCCTAGTCCTTCTCAATGGATAATCTCCATCGAAATAGCTTTTTAGTCCAGGACCTAGCTTAATCTTTGTCTGGGAAACCGGCCCTACTCCATGTGTGTGTCCTAAAGGTGTATGTATACTCATTCAGGTACTATGCTAGGAACTATGCCCCTTGTGCATCATGGGATGGATTAAAATGTAGTATAATTCTCTACCCATAAGTGTCAAAGAAGGTCAGGCAGGTTCAGGGTCAGGGCAGAATGGTCAAAACCGGGAAAACTAGAAAACAGGAACTAGGAACAGACAGGAGCAAGGGGGAAAACCGCTGGTAGGCTTGATGAACAAAACGAACTGGCAACAGACTAACGAGAACACAGGTATAAATACACTGGGGATAATGGGGAAGATGGGCGACACCTGGAGTGGGGTGGAGACAAGCACAAAGACAGGTGAAACAGACCAGGGTGTGACAGAACTAGGTAGAGGTTCAGATCTCCTGGAGAGTTACCCTCCTGTAGCTTATCAACCAGCTCGGAGCACTAGATTACGGTTGGAGAAAACCTACAAGATGGTAACTCTCCAGGAGAGACCTTTATCAGATCATTCTGGATCTTGTGTTGAGTCTGCTGATTCCATCTCGATCTGGTCATCCTCATCGTGGTACTCCAGCCCTCTGGGGCCTGATTGATGTCACACTTTTTCCCCAGCCCCAGGTAACACATCTGATTAAACAAATTGCATTCCGAGGCCAATCTCTATGATAAGACTGTCACCATGATCACCTGAATAACATAAATAGTGTCACAATAATTTTGTTTGCAAACTGCCGTAACACTGTAAAAACTAAGTAATGCTCTCATATCTAACCTAAATGCTTGTGGTTGGCAAAGAAAGAAAACATGTAGACGTAGCATACACTCATTGAAGTAAAGTCAATGTGTTCACAAAGTTGGATCATGTCTACATACGGTAGCCAGCGAGAGGTGAGGTGGGGAATGTGATTAGTCTAAATAGAACAGCATTTCTAAATTCTGGTCCTTAGGGACCCAAAGGGGTGCACATTCCCTCCCCCCTAACACTACATAGCTGATTCAAATGATAAACGTATCATCAAATGTTGATGATTTGCATCAGGTGCATAGTGCTAATGCAAAAACATCCCCACTATCCCTGTCCCACACTGGGCTCAAACCATTGATTCTCTGCTCACAAACACATGTGACTGTCCTCCTTGACAACGTACCAACGGTTTGAGCCACCCAAAAGTTCCCAATTGGTTGGATTCATCCACTACATTTCAAGCTAGCTGTGGAGTGAGCTTACAGCATGTTCTTAACTCTGTTACACATTTGTATGTTATCATGTATTAGTCCATGTCTGTGATTCCTATCATGACCCACCTGCCCTCGGCACTACTCATTCATGTCTCCTCGCTCTCAAAGACCACGCTACTGTACTTGTTGTACTCCTCAGTCTTGCCTTCATTGTTCTTCAGTGAGACGAGGTGGTGGTATTGGGGAGTTGCCCTCGGTCTCATTCATCCGAGGCAGGCCTCTCCAGAGGAACACTGAGGGGGGACAGAGGGATAAATGTGAAGGAGAGACAATTGACATGGTCTTATCAGTAAGGTATACCAGTATAAATACAGGTATTCTGTTTAGAAATGGGGTGCTTTCGAGGCAAATAATGCATTACTGAACCTTCTAAAAAGAGATTTAGGAGCCATTGAAACATGAGAGGAGGATACTTACGTGAGAGGGAGAAAAGGGTGAAAGAGAAAGAAAGGGGATGGAGAGAGAGGGGGGGAATGAGAGATCAGGACATGACAGAAATGATCAGTGAAAGAAAGACCACCCACATCCACACACACCCTACTAGTAACAGCCTACCTCATTATCGGTGATGTCCTCTTCTTGTCCTTCTCCTGTGATTGGTCAAAGCTAGACTCCCTCTCTTCCATGTAGCAAGGGGTGTAGCGGGTCACCTCCTCCAGAATCTTATCAAAGTGGGGATCGCACCTGGGGTTTTTGCATTGGCCAGAGATTATTGTCTATGTACGTGGGTGTGTGTAATAAAGTCAGGTTTCCAGTAGAACATCATGTTATTACAATAAGTCACAAAAAAATATTCTATACTTACTTTGTACTGTATTTTCAAATGTGTTGGTGGATTAAAGGTGGATATCCTTGATCTAGAAAATTAGTAAAATAAATGCATTTTCTGAACACTCCACAACATTAAGTACATATTAAGCCTTCAAGAAAACATATTTTCCCACCTCAGACGCCTCAAAAGTCCTCAATTGGCAGCTTCATTAAATAGTACCCACAAAACACCAGTCTCAACATCAACAGTGAAGAGGAAAATCCAGGATGCTGGCCTTCTAGGCAGAGTTCCTCTGTCCGGTGTCTGTGTTCTTCTGCCCATCTTAATCTTTTTATTGGCCAGTCTGAGATATGTATTTTTCTTTGCAACTCTGCCTAGAAGGACAGCATCTCGGAGTCGCCTCTTCACTGTTGACGTTGAGACTGGTGTTTTGCGGGTACTATTTAATGAAGCTGCCAGTTGAGGACTTGTGAGGCATCTGTTTCTCAAACTAGACACTCTAATGTACTTGTCCTCTTGCTCAGTTATGCACCGGGGCCTCCCACTCCTATTTCTATTCTGGTTAGAGCAAGTTTGCGCTGTTCTGTGAAGGGAGTAGTACACAGCATTGTACAAGATCTTCAGTTTCTTGGCAATTTCTCGCATGGAATAGCCTTCATTTCTCAGAACAAGAATAGAATGACGAGTTTCAGAAGGAAGTTCTTTGTTTCTGGCCATTTTGAGCCTGTAATCGAGCCCACAAATGCTGATGCTCCAGATACTCAACTAGTCTAAAGAAGGCCAGTTTTATTGCTTCTTTAATCAGGACAACAGTTTTCAGCTGTGCTAACATAATTGCAAAAGGGTTTTCTAATGATCAATTAGCCACTTTAAAATGATAAACTTGGATTAGCTAATACAATGTGCCATTGGAACACAGGAGTGATGGTTGCTGATAATGGGCCTCTGTACGTCTATGTAGATATTCCATTAAAAATCAGCCGTTTCCATCTACAATAGGCATTTACAACATTAACAATGTCTACACTGTATATCTGATCAATTTCATATTATTTTAATGGACAAAAAATGTGCTTTTCTTTCAAAAACAAGGACATTTCGAAGTGACCGCAAACTTTTGAACGGTAGTGTATATATTCTTATTACGTTTTGTGCATTAGGTAGTTGTGGAATTGTTAGATTACATGTTAGATATTGCTGCACTGTTGGAACTAGAAGCACAAGCATTTCACTACACTTGCAATAACATCTGCTAACCATGTGTATGTGGCCAATATAATTGATTTGATCATATTCCACTACACACCACTGCCCAAGAAGCACTGGATTTCATCCACAGGTTGTGGATTTTTTCATTCATTCACCTTCTTCCTGAAACTGAAACTGTGTGTTAAAGCATGTACAGTTTATGTCCTTCTTTGTTGAACAAAGGCATCACGAGACATCAGCTCACCAGGAGCAAGGGTGATGACCTGGTGTATTCTTATGGTGGAGGGCATCGCTTTTATTGGGCTTGCCATCATCTCCATTGTACCTTCAACATCGGCACTCTTCACAAAGAACAGCTTCACTGCCGTGTTAGTCTCATGGAGGGCTTTGTAAAGCTCCAGTGCATCACTGATATCACTGCCCTTAGCCACCAACCTGTCTGCCGTTGTCTTCAAAGTTCCTCCCACACGTCAGAAGCGTAAACAGTGGAGAACAACATACTAAAGAAGCAAGGAGAGGAAAGCTGCATTGAGGAACTGGAACTTTTTTCAAGCCATGGAAAAGTAGCTCAAGATGGCCATTCACGTCACTCAAATGTAAGATTAATTTCTTTAAAAGAAGGAGACTAGACTGATAATTCCATCAAATTCCTACAGAGAATGATCGTTAAATGAATCCCATCCATATCTCACAAGGTTGAGATAGAAAGAGCCCTGGGACCTGGAACTAGTAATGCTTCAGACAGACCGAGGACGCTGATCTTCAAGTTCCTCCCGTACAACGAGTGCTGAGCCATTCTACAAGGAGCCAGAGCAGCAGTGCTAATTCATCACGCCGGTAAGGTACTGCGGTTTTTCCCTGACAACAGTATGCACACCTCTCAATGCCACAAAGCCTTCAAAGCTGTCCGGAACAAACTCAGACTGAAGGGCATCCAGTAATTGCTCGTCTATCCAGCAACACTCCGGGCCACACACAGCCTGTCATTCACCACAGCACAAGACGGCGAGGAGTTTGTGGCATCACTGGGAAAGGACAACCACGAGCACCGCTGTGAGCACCACGCCGTTGGTACTGTAGGGGGGCCATGTAAGGGGCCATGTAAGCACCAGGGTACCTATGGAACCTATAAGTGAATTGGTCAAGAGGATTTATCCACAACTTCAAGGAGTTTTGAGGAACATTTGAGCTAATTACTTGTGATCATTATGAACTTCGACAACAGAGCATCAGCAAGCTAGCTAGCTAGTGAACTATCTTTCCAGCTAGCTGGGTGGTTGGGTCAGTAACATTACAGTTAACGTAGCAGCTAGCTAAGTAAGTCATCATCACAACTGTTAGCTAGCTAACTCTCTTCAGTAGTGTTCAGTATAACCTACATGTTGTTGAAAATGTATCTAGCTTCTATAAACTGAAATTGTATCTCACAACTAAGTTACGTTTACAATGTTTGTGTGATAACGTTGTCTAGTGGTAGCTGTTTAGCTAACTTGTCTCATGTTGCTATGACAACAACAACGCAGCTAGAGTAGCTATCACTATTACCACTGAATTATTTTGCAAGTTAGTTCTCCATGTTTGTGCTACGTTAAGGCTTAATCATTCAGTCAATTGAGCATTTCTTGCCATTCTCATATCTCCATTGTGTCAGTTAATGCAAGATATTTAGGAAATGGAGTGAGACATTCAGGATCATTGGCCGGGTTTTAGTGATAAACACCTATGCGTTCTGTTAGGGTTCGTTCCTTTTGTCCTTGTCAATCATTGGCGAAATTAGCGTTATGACAATATCTTTAATTAAATCATTCAAAAACCTTGTGGTAAGCTAATATAATGCTAAATTGTGTTTTCGCTGTAAAACACTTTTAAAAAATCGGAAATATTGGCTGGATTCACAAGATGTTTATCTTTCATTTGCTGTACACCATGTATTTTTCATAAATGTTTTATGATGAGTATTTAGGTATTTCACGTTGCTCTCTGTAATTATTCTGGCTGCTTTGGTGATCTTTTTGATGGTAGCTGCAATGTAAAACTATGATTTATACCTCAAATATGCACATTTTCGAACAAAACATAGATTTATTGTATAACATGTTATAAGACTGTCATCTGATGAAGTTGTTTCTTGGTTAGTGACTAATTATATCTCTATTTGGTCGGTTTTGTGATAGCTACCTATGCGGTAGAAAAATTGTGAAAATATGCGGTTGAGTCTTTGGCTATTGTGGTTAGCTAATAGAAATACATATTGTGTTTTCGCTGTAAAACATTTTAAAAATCGGAAATGATGGCTGGATTCACAAGATGTTTATCTTTCATTTGCTGTATTGGACTTATTATATTATATTATATGATATCCCTGTCGCGTTAGGCTAGGCTATGCTAGTCAGCTTTTTTGATGAGGATGCTCCCGGATCCGGGATGGGTAGCAATGAAAGGTTAATAGGGCCACGGACAGTCACTAACTATAGTTTCAATGGCCAAGGTAAAGCAAAGAAACGTTGTTGAAAAGCATCAAAGCGTTGGGAGACAGAGTCCTGTTTTAGGTGTGGGGCAATTGGTTATTGGAAAAGGGAGTGCATAGTGGGAATGGAACCTGCTGCATTCAAAGGAAAGGCCGCTATACATGCGTTTGCATCTTTTTTAAAAGAGCAACAACAAATCCTTTTGAGAGTAGCAGGAGAGGAAATGTCACATATCGGTGTATAGCCTCGGTTCGATCGATAGTGGTTCATAGAGATGACAGTTTCTATGTGAAGGAAGACGTATGAGATCACATCTTACCCAACTAGTAGAGGCCAGGGATCAAATATCGTGGATTCCTTATGATGAGAAATTTGCCAAATTTGCCACAGGAAAACGTCATTTGGGTTGAAGAATCTAGGCAAAATGCCAGGGGAATGGATTCTAAAGGTAACAAGTTTAAATTATCTGGCCAAACACTCCTTGCAAACTCAGAAAGCCTTGGTTTTAAGAAAAAATTTGATTCACATTTTATGTCGTCTTATTCTGAAATAGATTTCTAGAATGTAAGAAAGGGTGGAGGGGTAATGAGGAATTAGCAAAGGGGTTACTAAACCTAAAATTTACTTTTAACGTTTTTTCATTTAGTTCATGAACATTGTGGTGTGATGGTTATGGAGAATAGTGCATGCTAAATAAAAGATACATAAACATTGGTGGATTGAAACAAACATTTACTGATTGGAGTAAGGACAGTGGATTTACAATTATCATGTTTGGTTTATAATTAATACTTTTGGCTTGCTGATTAAAATGTAGCATAGTGAATGCTAACGAAATGTACACTTTCTTTTCCAGAAGAGGGGCCAACAATTTGGACTAAGTATGCATTGAGATACTGATCTTTCATTACAGGGCCACTCGTGACAGGAAAAGAAGGGACAAAGGAGAAGCGTTATTACGGTTCTGTTTATAAATATACGTTCTTACAGGGATGATGTGTGCTAAGTTAAGAAGCTGGAATTCGAGTCCTAGACTCAAAGTAAGCACTAAGGACTGTCATTCTGAATTTGGGTTTGATAATTTGTAAAATGTTTTAGTTATGATTTGGGTACAGCGAGAGATAGTTGCTTTCAAACGGTGAGGGGTGGGTGCACTGCTACATTTATTAGGCATAGGAAAGCTCTAGAAACCTTATCTCTAAGTATCCTCCGAGAGGGAGTTTGTTAGAGAACTCACTGGATGATAGTTTGGGTCAAACATTAAGGTATTTTTGTTCTCTTTTGTTTTACCATGTCATCAGAATTGTACTGTTAAATCGCATCGATACATAGAGATAGCTGGATGATACGGTACAATTAATTGCATACAAGGCTCATAGTCTGTGTTTTGCGATAACACCCATGGATGGAAATTAAGGAGAGAGCATGGAGACCAGCATAACATGGGCTGAGAACGTAACTGATGGACAGTTCTTTCCCCAGTTTTAGTCATATCAAGGGTGGTGTGAAGTTGTTAAACATGTACTTATTTATCTTTCCTTTTCAGTCAATATGTTTTTAGGTTTCGTGGAACATAAGAGTGATCATTGTTCCAGAGAAGGGACTGATGTATATTGACTAATTGATTTGAGAATGTTTTTGCATGTTTATAACTGTAGAAGTGCATTAGGAGTAGTGACTAGTGTGTTATGGGTTAGATGGAATGGTATATGTGCAAATGTATATGTAGTAGGAGGCGAGGTGTTTGAGACAGAATGTTTACATAGGGCTGTTAAGAGGGATGGAACGTGACTGTGGGGGCTCATAAATGAAGGTCGTGGTGATAGAGGAGTATCCTTCCCAGAAACTAGGTATATTGTTACAGGAGATAGCTCATAGGAGAGGGAGGACAGCTAACTGTGCACAATGTAGAGAGTATTATGAAGTTAAATTGAACATTACACATACCCAGATCATGGTGAGAGTAGAAGAGATAGTGGTGGCATTTCAGACACTATGGTAAACTTTCAAGAAACCTGTGACTTAGAGTTTTGTTAGGTTGGATATTATTGCAACCCATTGACGCTAGGGGTCAGATTATTATATATATATTTTTTTAAACGTTCCCAAGGTAAACAGACTATTTCTCAGGTCCAGATCTTAGAATATTCATATAATTTACAGATTAGGATAGAAAACACTCCAAAGTTTCCAAAACTGTCAAAATATTGTCTGTGAGTATAACAACTGATTCTGCAGAAGAAAACCTGAGAAAATCTAACCCGGAAGTGATTTTTAAATGTTTTTTATCTGTGTTTCCTGGCCCGTCTTTCTTCCATTTAAAGGGGTATCAACCAGATTCATTTTCCAATGGCTTCCTCAGGCTGTGACCAGGCTTAAGACATAGTTTCAGGCTTTTATTTTGAAAAATGAGCGAGATTTTTCAAAACGAGTCAGGTGTCCTCTGATTAGTTCCTGCGCGCGAGAGGGTAGCTCTCCATTTTCTTTTTCTCTCTTATTGAATAGGTTACGGTCCGGTTGAAATATTATCGATTATGTTTGATAAAAACAACCTGAGGATTGATTATAAAAAACATTTGACATGTTTCTACGACCATTACGGATACTTTTTGGAATTTTCGTCGAACGGAACGAGGCTTTGGTTTTCTGAACATAACGCGCAACCCAAATGGCGTTTTTTTGTTATAAAAGTAATATTTATCGAACAAAAATAACATTTGTTGTGTAACTGGGAGTCTCGTGAGTGCAAACATCCGAAGATTATCAAAGGTGAGCGATTCATTTTATTGTTTTTCTGACTTTCGTGACCAAGCTAACCAAGCTAATATAAGGCTAACTGTTCTAGCATTGATTGATACACTCACAAAAGCTTGGATTTCTTTCGCTGTAAAGCATATTTTCAAAATCTGACATGATAGGTGGATTAACAACAAGCTAAGCTGTGTTTTGGTATATTTCACTTGTGATTGCATGATTATAAATATTTTTAGTAATACTTTGCGCCCTGCAATTCAGCGGTTGTTTAGGAAAATGATCCCGTAAAAGGGATCCGTAGAGCAGAGAAGTTAAATATCTTTCCCAATTTCTAACAGCCGGAAAACACTTGACAGATTACATGCAGTAGTTGTTCTCACGGCAGTCGCTGTAGGGACCGTAATTGAAGGAGGCTATAGTCATGGGCCATGTTAATAGTAGCAGGGATTACTTTAGTAGCATTGTTGGGATATCAGTTTATGAGGACTTCATGCCACATGGCTTGGTAACTGGGAGACCGATGGGAGTACAGGGGGGTGTTGGGTCTGGGAGCTACTTTAAACATGTTGGGATATGTTGGTTTCATTGGTTAGTGCATCATAAGAAAGAGGATAGATGTTGGGGTAATTGTACTCTAAACAACATTTTGAAGGCATTGATGTGAAAGCATATATAGTGTTGAGTTACCTCAAGAGGATGTAGCGTTAATTAGAGATACGCACTTGCCTATCAGGTGACATGTCTATCAGGTGGCAATGGAGGAGATGGGGAACAAAGTGAAAATGGCATGGCTTGGGAAGACCTCTCTGAACCTGGGGCCAGAAAGGGGAAGACTGGGTGAAAGCATGAGAAGGCTTTTTAGGGCTTTCATTTTTGTGGAATCCCAGATTCCCAGTCAAAAACGTTTGACATGTTTCTACGAACATTACGGATACTTTTTGGAATTTTCGTCTGCCTTTCAGGACCGGAACGAAGCTGTAGTTTTCTGAACATAACGCGCAACCCAAATGGCGTTTTTTTGTTATAAAAGTAATATTTATCGAACAAAAATAACATTTATTGTGTAACTGGGAGTCTCGTGAGTGCAAACATCCGAAGATTATCAAAGGTAAGCGATTAATTTTATTGCTTTTCTGACTTTCGTGACCATGCTAATTTGGGGCTAGCTGTTCTTACTGTTTTGTCTAGTGATTGATAAACTCACAAACGCTTGGATTGCTTTCGCTGTAAAGCATATTCTCAAAATCTGACCCGATAGGTGGATTAACAACAAGCTAAGCTGTGTTTTGGTATATTTCACTTGTGATTTCATGATTATAAATATTTTTAGTAATATTTTTGAATTTGGCGCTCTGCAGTTTAGCGGTTGTTGTTGATAAATGATCCCGGTACCGGGATCTGTGCGTCAAGTTAAAGTCATCGCCTATTCAATTCCCTGTAATATATGGATCTGTTTGCACTTCCTACACCTTCCACTAGATGTCAACAGTCAGTAGAACGTGGAATGAAGCTTATGCTGTGTTGTGGGACCGGATGGGAGGTGTTTGAGTCAGTGGTCTGGCAGAGTGCCAGTTCTTGGTCACTCACTTTCCTCATGATATCGTCATGCGTTCCATTACTTATAGAGACTGAAAAGAATGCTCCGGTTGGAACGTTATTGAATATATATGATAACAACATCCTGAAGATTGATTCTCTACTAAGTTTGACCAGTTTATTCGACTTGTAATATAACTTTTTGAAGTTTTTGTCCGACGCCTGCCTGCATCTGCACGAGCGTTAGCAAATTAGCAAAATTAGCTAATTGGACATAAGTAATGGACATTATCGAACAAAACAACGATTTATTGTGGAACTAGGATTCCTGGCACTGCATTCTGATGAAGATAATCAAAGGTAAGGGAATATTTATGATGTAATTTCGTATTTCTGTTGACTCCAACATGGCGGAGAAATGTTGTTAAATCTGAGCGCCGTCTCAGATTGCATTATTGCATGGTGTGCTTTTTACAAAAGTTTTTTTTAAATCTGACACAGCAGTTGCATTAAGAACAAGTGAATCTTTAATTATATGTAAAACATGTATCTTTCATCAAAGTTTATGATGAGTGTTTCTGTTTTTTGACATGGCTCTCTGTAATTACTCCGGATATTTTGGAGGCATTTCTGAACATGTCGCCAATATAAACCGAGATTTTTGGATATAAATATGCACATTATCGAACAAAACATAAATGTATTGTGTAACATGATGTCATATGAGTGTCATCTGATGAAGATGTTCAAAGGTTAGTGATTCATTTTATCTCTATTTCTGCTTTTTGTTACTACTATATTTTGCTGGGAAAATGGCTGTGTTTTTCTGTGGCTATGTACTGAGCTGTGTGTGTGTGTGTGTATGTGTGTGTGTGTGTGTGTGTGTGTGTGTGTGTGTGTGTGTGTGTGTGTGTGTGTGTGTGTGTGTGTGTGTGTGTGTGTGTGTGTGTGTGTGAGAGAGAGAGAGAGAGAACTTTTTCTTTGACATCTGTTGGGAGAAATAACTGATTTACAGTTCATGAGGTTTGCCACACATATGAAGTTTTGGAAAGATGTGACCTCTTTAACCCTTCGAAACAGCCTTTATGACCCCAATTTAAGGCACTTCCGGTTGACACAGGAAGCTGAAAGTGAACACATATCCTCCTTGGGGTAGGCTCTTACAGAATTATGAGTTTTAAGTCTTTACAATTAAGAACGGACTTATTCACAGAGGGTTGAATGATTGAGTGTTATTTCAGAAAATCACAGAAATCACATAGAGTTCCGAAACCCACCAGTTTGTCTGAACTGGATCTTTATTTTATTGAATTTTTTTTAAACATTTCTTTGAACATCACCAATTGTACATTGTACGAATTCTCTTAAATTATGATAGATATATGGCTGGTAATTTTTTCCTTACACCGTAAGTTCATGTACTTTGCGGTCAAATTAGCGCTCTATTTTCATTTTTGACCTTTAATCCCAGAAAAATGGCCTTAACTCAAAAAGCGTTGAGGCCTCGACACCATCTTGTTTCGGGGCTAACAGCCCATTAGTCCAAACCTATGCTCGCCAAGTTTCGTCTTTGAAGTCTTTTCGGTTTAGGAGAAATGGCCATGTCGTGATTGGTGATGTTTTGTATATTTGCAATAAGATTCCATTTGCCATCTGGTGGAATTTACCGGGACAGCGGAAAAATGACCAAAATATGAACATTTTATAAAACGGAAACCGAATGTCCGAGAGACTTTGTTCAATGACTTCCCGGAAGATCTGGCCCCGGTGCACGGCCCACTGCCATCGGCGAATTTTACAAACATTCGCGGACGTCTAGTAAGGGACCGTACATTTGCAATATTGAGTTTCTCATCGATCATAGAGCAAATGCCGAAAAGTGCCCTTCATGTATGTAAATTAGATATTTATGTATTTCATTTTCAATAAATGTGCAAACATTTCTAAAAACATGTTTTTACTTTGTCGTTATGGGGTATTGTGTGTGGATGGTGTAACGCAACAAAATGTGGAATAAGTCAAGGGGTATAAATACTTTCTGACTGCAATGTATATTTCTTTCTGCCATGTCTTGCCCTTTATGAGATCCTTCATCCATATATTCAGTATAGAGGCCAGCCATAGTGACTGTGAGGCTTAATCCTAATCCATTTGTGGCTTGTTGTTTTGATTAAGTGGTCACGGGGCTTGGCTGAGAAGACACTTGGCGATATTAACTACCAGCCTATAGCCATGGACTGGACTAGAGAGAGCTATACTACACCTGGAGCATGACTGAGGCCATGTGTGTACCAACCTAGAGGTACCACCCATCATCCCAAAAACAACTGGAACAAGTTGTCTTCTGTTTGAATAAATATGTCTGAAAAATCCTTCAAACATCCCTTTATCTTCCCTCAACGTGTTCTGGAGGCTGACAGGACAGTAAAGAGTTAGAAAAATAAGGTCTTTGCTGCTGATGTGCTAAAATACTGAGGGAGAGACCTCATCGTGGAGAGGCAACCTGGCCAGGTAAGATGGGTCTTGCAATTGTGGTGCAGTTTTCTAGTGTGATGAGGGGATTTGACTGCTTGAAATAGAGAAGATTGTTGTAAAATATGATCATTATAGGCTTTGTTGGTTGACTATAATGTCAAGCTAATCTTGCCAGGCCCATTATATATTTTCAAATATTAATCAATCACAGAACAGTTAATTAAATGCACATTTGAATAATGGAAATAGTGCTTGTAAATTTCTTCAATGAAAAAATGCATATTTTTTATATATATTTTTTAATATAAATACAATTGTACCTCACACAAGGTCATGGGATGTGGCTTTGCAAAATCAGACCAGCTGAAGAAACGCGACAGAGAAAGTAAATGCTTTTTCTCATGTATTATCACCTCTTTAAACAATTAAACCATTATAAACCAGTTTGGATTAGCCTAGAGAGAAATTAACTCATCTTCTCTGTCTTGTTTTTCTGTTAATTATAGCCAGCCTCTTAGTCCCAGGTAAAGTCTTACAATTCAATATTTGGTTAATTCAACTTTGTTTTCAAAATGAACATCAATGTTATTATCATCATCACATACTGTGCAAGATAACACTTGATTAACTAAGATTAACACTTGTACTTCTTTGGTTTATGTGTCTTTGTTTCCTACAACGTGATGTGAAGCTGCCACAGGTGAGTCAGTCAGTCTTCAGCTCGAGGACTAAATCACCACAGATCATTATGGGGTATTGGAGGATCTGAATTTGTAATCTATGACTGAGTGTTCCAGTAGTTACCGTTAACATTATCATCAGACAAGCTAAGAATAGCTGTAGAAACTTTTCAGACAGGTATCAGACACTCAGACAAGCTACAAATAGCTGTAATACTGCTTTAAAAAAAACTGAAGTAAAACAACTAAAGATACAGTGGGTCCCATAATGATAACTAGCTACATTTGCACGGTAAACCTGTGTGTTCTTTTGGTAATGGGATTGCGATAGCAATGAGAGGGTTATGACTTCAAGTCCCACAGGGATCACATACTGTAAGTGCCTATGTGTTGTAATATGCTCTCTCCCGACACTACTCATTCCCCCAGCAATGAGGGCAGCTCTCCTGATCCAACGTTGGTACCGTCAGTACGTGGCACGGCTGGAGATGAGACGCAGGTGCACCTGGAACATCTTCCAGTCCATCGAGTACGCAGGAGAGCAGGATCAGATCAAGGTGGGACAACAGAAACACATACCTAGCATTGCGGGAAAACTACACATTCATATGACACCATGTGATTATTTTATTTATTTTTTTCAAATAGAATTGAATCAATTATGTATTTTCTTCTTCTTGTTCTTCTTGTTTTTCTACTTGTTCTTTGACTTCTTTATCTCAGCTCTACAACTTCTTTGGCTACCTCATGGATCACTTCACTCCAGCCAGCAGTGAGCGTAAGCTATCCTCTCACCTCATCCCCAGGCTATAGGCGAAGAAGTCAGGTGTACGAGATTAGGGATGTCCAAAATGGCACCCTATTCTCCATATTGTGCACTACCTGGTCAAAAGTAGTGCCCAACATAGTGAATACTAGATTGCCATTGGGGATGCAACCCAGCTTTCCTCCCATTAGCTCATTTGACTAATTACCTACAGTACGTCCTCTGAAAAACCTGTGTCCTATCTCCGTCTTAGGGAACCTGATCTCACACATCTTCCGTGAGAACAACATCTGCCATAATGTAGATTGGGAGAGGTACTTCTGCTACAAGAGCATTGAGGTACCAGAGCTGTACTCTGGTCCCCACCTCTCTTTCCCCATAACATGTTCCAATGCAGCTGAGCTGGTGGAGGCCTTCAAGAACAAACAAGTAGGTATTCCTACTCACAAGTGATCCAGCAAGCAAGGGTAGGCAGGGCCATCAGTGGCCTCCATGTGCCAAACATCCATTCTACCACCAACTGTTGGGCAGAGGCTTGCCATTATGCTAGTTTTCTCTGCTGACTGCCCTCTGTTGTTGACTTTCTACTAACGACTTTCCTCTCATTTCTCGTTTTCCCTCAAGCATTCTGTTCTTCTCTGTCTGTTTTTCCCAGTAGCAGCTCCATTCTCGCTATGTCCTTCAGCTCCTTGGGGAGACCTGGAGGCTGCTGAGGATCCTCCCCAACATCAGTCAGATCTCCACCTGCCACAACAAGGAGATCACCATCTGTGGTAGAAACATAACCACACATCAGGCTTTTAAACAATTCACTGGTTGTATAGCTTTATTGCTTCTTATGTTTTACCAACTTGTCACTCACTGGTAAACCCTCTCCTCCCCAACAGGAGACTTACATGGGCATCTTGAGGATCTTTTGTTGGTCTTCTACAAGGTGGATGCCACTTTTTTGTCAACGCACCACATCACAATTCACATGACATGGTTCTCATTCATAATGAATGCAAACTAATTTAAGCTTTCTTTAAGAAGTATTTGACATGTGCTTACCTATCTTGATCAGAATGGTTTACCATCGTCTGAGAAGCCGTATGTCTTCAATGGAGACTTTGTGGATCGAGGAAAAGATTCCCTGGAGATCCTCCTCATCCTGTTTTCCTTTCTCCTGGTCTATCCTAATGATGTCCATCTGAACAGAGGCAACCACGAGGACCATATCGTTAACCTAAGGTACTATCAGACATACTGTATGTACAGTATAATCCCTGCACTAACATACATAACATGAACATGTCTACTTCTGCCAAGCTTCCCAGGAAAGTAATGAAAACAGTCAAGCAGTGCTAAAAATAGCCCACATTAACATATGTAGATGACATTCCTATTCTGACAATTCTGATACTTACTTAGATAATACCTTTGATGATACATGGTTATAACATCTACAGAAAATACAGAAATGCCAAAGGTGGAAGTGTTGCCGTTTACATTCAGAACAAGTGATCACACTACAGTAGCCATATCTAGGAAAATCAACATTCCAAAGGCTGGGCCTAATATAGTGTACAAGAGGTCATACAATATGTTTTGTAGTGATTCCTATGTTGTTGATGTAAATAATATTTGTTGGTCTGTTGTGTGTAATGAGGAGCAACCAGATGCTGCAATTGACACATTTATGAAGTTGCTTATCTCAGTTACTAATAAGCATGTGTAACGGATGTGAAATGGCTAGCTAGTTAGCGGGTACGCGCTAGTAGCGTTTCAATCAGTTACGTCACTTGCTCTGAAACCTAGATGTAGTGTTGCCCCTTGCTCTGCAAGTGCCGTGGCCTTTGTGGAGCGATGGGTAACGATGCTTCGTGGGTGTCAGTTGCTGATGTGTGCAGAGGGTCCCTGGTTCGCGCCCGTGTCGGGGCGAGGGGACGGTTTAAAGTTATACTGTTACATTGGTGCCGTGACCCTGGTTGCTGCGGAAAAGGAGGAGGTTGAAAGGGGGGTGAGTGTAACGGATGTGAAATGGCTAGCTAGTTAGCGGGTACGCGCTAGTAGCGTTTCAATCAGTTACGTCACTTGCTCTGAAACCTAGATGTAGTGTTGCCCCTTGCTCTGCAAGGGCCGCGGCTTTTGTGGAGCGATGGGTAACGACGTTTCGTGGGCGACCGTTGCTGATGTGTGCAGAGGGTCCCTGGTTCGCGCCCGTGTCGGGGCGAGGGGACGGTTTAAAGTTATACTGTTACACATGCACCCATTAAGAAAATGACTGTTAAAGCTGTTAAATCCCTGTGGATTGTTGAGGAATTGAAAAATTGCATGCTTATTAGTAACTGAGGAAAAAGGAACGGCAAATAAGTCTGGCTACATAACCGATTGGCAAACAGGGCAGAACAGCTCTACTTATTTTTGTTAGAAGTGTTAACATGCTGAATGCACCGAGGTGTCTGTTAAAACTACTAGCACACAGCTCGGACACCCATGCATACCCCACAAGACACGCCACCAAAGGTCTCTTCACAATCCCAGAGTCAAGAACAGAATATGAGAGGTGCACATAGAGCCATGGCTACATGGAACTCTATTCCACATCAGAAAACTGATGCAAGCATTAGAATTGGATTTCAAAAACAGATAAAATACACCTTATGGAACAGCGGGGACTGTAAAGAGATACACATAGGCACAGACACACATACACATGATAAGACACGCACTCTACACTCGTGCACCTGGATGTTGTATTGTAAATATGTGGTGATGGAGTGGTGGCCTGAATGTGCTGGGTAAGGTGTTATGAAAAGTAATGTCATGTAGTATTTTAAACTGTTATGTTGCTGGACCCCAGCAGCTAATGGGATCCATAATAAATACAAATACAAATAATCTCTTCTTCTCTGGTATTCCCCAGTAGAAACATAATTCAACACACTTTTCTTTTCCCCCAGATATGGCTTCACCAAAGAGGTACTTGGAAAATACAGGGTAGGTCTCACCTTGTGTCATTCTATAACATTGGATAATTGTTCAAATTGCTTTGCCTCTGCCCCAAACCAAGTGTTTCAAAAAATAACTATGATTTTCCCAGAGCAGTCCTATTTATTTGAAATGGATGAACCACATAATAGATAATTTATTCTGCTAATCAGAATCATCTAATCTTCCTGAGTATTATGTTAACCAGTGATCAGAGTCCACTTATATCAAGCCTATCTATTTCAGTGTGTAATGTGGGTCACTCTCCCTCTTGACTAAGGAGATTACAGGATCTTTCTCTCCGTCAACTGTGTGACTCTTCGTGACTCTCTTTCTCTTCCTCTTCCTCTCTATCTTTGTGTGTTTGTGTACGTGTGTCAGTCAGTCAGTCTTAAATAGCCAGCACACTGACCCAGTTAGTCAGGAATACCTGTTTGTTTTAGGTTACATGGTTACAGTAGCCAATGGATAAACTGTTGGTAGATAACACCATCCACATCCACTTAGTTCTGGATTAAAGACCTACTGTATTTGATGTGTTAATAGTGTGTATCCCAAAAGGCAAAAATAGCACTACACAGGTTACTGCACAGGCCTTATAGTTTTCAATATAATCAATGACGCTGACATGTTGAATCTTATACTAACTTATGCATAATAAGAAATATTCTGATCGACATTGTTGTCGCTTGACTTGTGCTTAGCTTCATGGCAAGAAGATTCTAAAGCTTCTCCAGAAGATCTTTAGCTGGTTGCCCCTGGCGACAGTAATTGACCACAAGGTGTTGGTTCTGCACGGCGGTATCTCAGACACCACGGACCTTCACCTCATATCCAGGGTGGACAGACACAAAGTAAAACCTCACTAGCACCTCACTTAAAGGAATAGTTCACCTGTAATAAAGTATAACCTCACAGAACCCTTCTCTTTAGTTCACCCACATTACTTAAATGTAGCTGAGCATCAATTAGACACTAATTGATGATTCATCTTAGTCTATTCTAGCCTTAGTATAGACAGGTGTAATGTCCCTAAATATCCCTAAACCTAAATATATAGTGGGGCTGAGAAGCTTAAGTTGATTG
This sequence comes from Salvelinus namaycush, assembly GCF_016432855.1. Taxonomy (NCBI): domain Eukaryota; kingdom Metazoa; phylum Chordata; class Actinopteri; order Salmoniformes; family Salmonidae; genus Salvelinus; species Salvelinus namaycush. Next base: position 48,112,985 of record NC_052337.1, read on the forward strand.
CATGCCCAGATCACTTTTCTCATTGTTAAATAATGTCTGTGCTAAGTACAGCATTGCTCACTGTAGAATGGATCATGACAATACTTGTATCTGTAGTATGTTTCAGCTCTCCGGCCTCCCAAGAGGAAGAGGCAAAACAGGTCAGGTATGACCGACTCCGATCTAGAAGACGATGACCCAACCGCCAAGTCTGTGGACAGCAGCAGGCGCCGGGTCCACTCCCTGACCCACAGCAGCAGCACAGGGACCAGGCATGAGGTCCAGCGTCGCTCCCTGCAGGGCCTGAACAACAGGGTGACCTGCTCTGTAGAAGAGGAGCTGAAGGAGAGACGCAGGCAGGCCGGACTTAGCCAGTCCTACGGAGACCTCCGTAACTCCCTGACTAACTCTGACTCTGACCCAGACCCAGACTCTGGAGAGCTGCTGGAGTCGTACGGGGACGAGTGGAAACAGGTAACTGAGATCATACACCATTTACATCACATATCACACAACTAGTAACTACACCCTGGTGTTGTCTGTCTGGGCTGCAGATTGTAGACATGCTATGGAGTGACCCCATGCCCCAGGATGGCTGTGTTCCCAATGAGGTGCGAGGTGGAGGATGTTACTGGGGTCCTGATGTGACAGAAGAGGTCCTGCGACGTCACAACCTCACGCTGCTCATACGCTCACATGAGTGCAAGCAAGAGGGCTACGAGTTCTGCCACAACCGCAGGGTGAGGAAGACCACAGACATAGCACAATCAAAAGAGAATGAAATATGCAATAAACTGTAGCAAAATGTTTTTATTGCAGCCATCTATTTGAAATAAAAAAGGAATACAAACGCTGTGAGTGTTTGATAAAATCCTCTAAGAGTAGGCAAAATAGCTTTGAGATCTAAAGCAAAATAGAACCTTTCAATTATGCTTGTTCTTTCTCTTTCTCTAGGTCCTAACCATATTTTCTGCATCTAACTACTATGAGGTGGGAAGCAACAGAGGAGCGTACATCAGGATGGGTCCTGACCTGGTGCCTCACTTCATCCAGTACCAGGCCAACAGGGCTACTAGGGCGCTCACACTGAGACAAAGGTAGCATAGGTCACACGAGCCATAGATAGATGCTTAAATGACTCTGGGACACAGGCAGCCCAATTCTGATATTTTTCCCCACTAATTAGTATTTTGACCAATCAGATCAGCTCTTTTGCCAATAATTGGGGAAAAAGATCAGAGTTGGACTGCCTGTGTAAACGCAACCATTGTGTCATCTGTGTGGAGAGGGTCATGAAATGGCACTCTGAACAATTGAATATCAGACTAAAAGAAGATTGTGTATGATATGTCTGACATCTCACACATACTGTGCTTCACTAAAAACCCTGCAGTGAATTCCTTGTATACCTCAGACACATTTTCCACTGTGTGTGATGTGGTTGATGCCTTCTGTTTTCAGTGTTGGGCGGACTGAGCGTTCAGCTCTCAGGGCTTTGAGGGAAAAGCTGTTTGCACATAAGTCAGACCTTATCAGTTCCTTTCAAGAATACGACCCGGAAAATACAGGTACTGAACCACGCACTCACCATTTCACTCATATCACAACTACCAGGAACCTCTGTTCCCCTTAGTACTTTAGTGAATACATTATATAATGTTGACTACTATTCATCACCACCTAGTGGCAACAGTATATTTAGCAGTCTTAAAATCCTATCATAAAGGTTCCAAATGTACACTGAATGGTGTCAACATCAAATCATGTTTTATAGCGTCTCTCTCTGTGATGATTAAGTGTCTTTATGGCCCAGTATAGGATATAGATAAAAGTTCTCTATGCAGTAAAAAGTCTGTCAGTGTTTTATGTTTATCTGTGTGATCACTGCATGGTCTGGTCTCTCTCTGTGGCTGTGTTGAGACTGGGTTTACCTTGAAGTGTTAGCGTAGCAGTTTGAGGCTGACTGTGTGACTGCTGCATGGTCTCTGTAATGGCTGTGTGGTGTGGTCTCTCAGGGCTGATCTCTCTGGGCCACTGGGCCGGTGCCATGGAGGCTGTGTTGAGGCTGGGTCTACCCTGGAGGGTGCTGCGGTCTCAGCTAGTGGGAGACACTCTGGATGGCATGCTGGACTATCATCTCTGGTTCAGAGAACTGGCCATCACCGAGCCCAACACAGAGGTGAGGTTTACTAACACACAAACGTAAACATACATACGCACGCATGCACACACACACACACACAACAGCAAACAAGGACCTAACAATATTCCTGGTCGCTGCCTTTTATCTACCAGCTCTCGAATGCCAGTCTGCTTGAGACCATGTATAAGCACCACTCCAACCTAGAGACCATCTTCAGGATCATAGACACAGACAACTCAGGTGAGTAAATAATCAGCTTGGCCCAGATACCTGCCCTGTTGTGTTTTACAAACATGAACTTTCTCAAGCCTCTCAGGCCCCTCTGTCATAACACAGAGAGCTTATTAGTAACAAGCTGCATATGATGTTCCATTGAAAACAAAGAGATTAATTGCACTGCATTGATCCCCAGAGGGAATATTGGATGTGTCACCAGCATAGGACCTACAGGAACAACAGACACACGTGTAACAGACGTTGTGCTTGTTTAACAGTATTTAACTAGGCAAGTCAGTTAAGAAATTCTTAATTACAATGACAAACTATAGCCTACTGTAGGCTATCCTAAAAGCCCACACTGGTGGTATTCGATCTCAGATCCTCTGCCTTGTGCAAACACGTGATTGCATCCCTTGACCAATTACACTATAGAAAAGCTAGTGAATCGATAGGGCAACTAGAGACATTTCAAGCTGGTGAGTGAGGTTACGAATCCAACTCTGTTACACAGGCACACATCAGAACATAGACCTGATGTACTTTATTTTTCCTTGTCTGATCTGTGGGCTATATCTTACATGTGAAATAAACCCATTCGATTGAGTATAAATCAGTACCATATGAAACCAGGTTTTAAAATGGCAGATTATCACCGTCTTTCACTCAAAGACCCCTAAAATTCTTCTGGTGCACTACAGATTAAATAATGTGTGGTCATGGGGGGGAAACACATTTCTATTCAAATATGTATAGCTGAAGCAACCAGATCCCACAATAGAAATGTAAAGGTCATTCCCGATTGAGTCGACATATTGCATTCACGGTTAACACTGCATAACATTGCATTTAAAATGTCAATCACGCTTTAATGCTGAACTTCCATGATGCAGATTGAATAGAGCCCATGATCTAAAATACAAAGCACTATTCTATTTCATTGTCTCCCAGGTCTGATATCGTTTGAAGAGTTCCGTCAGACGTGGAAGCTGCTTAGCTCCCATCTGCAGACAGAGATCAGTGACGAGGCCATCAGTGACCTGGCCGTCTCCATCGACTTCAACAAAGACGGCAGCATAGACATCAACGAGTTCATGGAGGCCTTCCGGCTAGTGGGAGGAGACCTACTGCAGAATGAAGGTGACCCCCACTGACACACATCTTCAACAGGAAATATATTGCTACAAACTGGAATCTATTAATTGCAATCAATGGTCAACAGTACCATAGGAGGGCTTCCAGACGACCTACTGCAACAAGGGAGATGACCCACTGATAAAGCACTTCAAGAGGAAATACAGTATATTACTACCAACTGGAATCTACCCATTCAAATCAATGGTCTAGCCCTGGAGGGGTCAACAGTATGATCGGACGAGGGCTTTCAGCAACCTGCTGCCACATGAACAGTAGTCTTGCTTGCCAGCCTCATGGTGCTCCATCATGCTGTGGGGGTGGGGACTACATGAATGCTAGTGAAAAGGGAGGGGGATGAACCTCTTGAGTTTATTTTTCTCTGATACCCACTTCTAGAGAAAATATACTAGAAACTGGGAATCTACTTATTCCAATCAATGGACCCATTTCCAGCATCTCCAAAAGGACAGATATTGAGAGCCAATGAGAAAAGATGCAACATCATCAGAAAAAAGGACAATATTGAAAAGATTTTGGGGCATACTTGATTATTCATACAGGCCTCTCTCAATAGGTGACCATAATAATATTATGACCTAAGGAAATATTGATTCTATAGATGAAAACTATACAGCCATTGGCTAGTCATTGTGTAAGTGAGAGACCCAGACAGAACACAGGATATGGATTTGCAAAGTATTCGTTTTAGAAATGGTGCCTATGCTTGTGTAACAGATTAAGAATGTACCGGATAAACTCACCCACAGACTAAAATGTTGCCAATGGTGCCATTGAATCAGATCCTTTTCAGTGTAACAACTGGTTTGTATGTTGTCAAGCGGGCATTCATGGGAGACAGTGGACCCTGGTTCAAGCCCAGTCAGAGGCAGATTGAGGGAGGAAACAAAGCTGCTAAGCTAGCACTGACACCGGTTACACTTGGGTAAGAAAGAGATCCAAACACAGGAGTCATGTTGAAAAAGGCTTCTCAATGACATTTTATTAAACCATGTTGGGCTTGTGTATAATTCTTATTCCATCATATAAAATATTACTAAAGCAATAATAAAAGGCGTATTTATTTACAATGTGTTGAATATCGCACCAAATCATCGAACAGTCACATTTTACTGGCTGTCAACCAGACAGTGTCCACCAGACGGCAGTTTTTCTAAGGCGGCCTTGTTCCAGTTTAGATGTTTGGGGGTTTTAGGGGCAGTTTCCAAAACAAAAATGATGCCTAGTCCTGGACTAAAAAGCATTTTTGATTGAGATTCACCATTGAGCCATTAGTCCAGGACAAGGATTAATCTGTGTGAGAAAGCACCTCTGAGTAGGAGACAGACCATAGAAAAGACAGATATATGCCTTGCTAAGAAGAGGCATGTCCCTTTAACGTTTGTCAGCAGTGAGAGAGATTCAGGGCCATGTGAGGCCTGGGAAGACCTTTGAGGTCAGCCGAGTCTGTCCAGTAGGCCATGTTCTATCAGTTTGATGTCTTCCACGTCATCTTTTATCACACTGATCAGCTGACTCAGACCCTCCTGCTGCTGCTTTAGGTGCTGTGGAGAGGAGAACGGAGACACTCGGTCAGCAATACTGACCAACCACACACTTAGAACTACTGACGGACTAACGGCAGACCACACATCTGTAAGCAGACAGACAAAACACTTCCATAATTTGCATAAACATATACATGCAGTATGTCTTGCCCATAAAAATAGAATTTTAACAGTCTCACCTGTCTGATCTCTCTGAGAAGGTCCCCGTCCACACTATATCGTTCCTCTGAGCGCACCGCCCCAAAGTGGTTCTGCATGCGGATCTGAGACATCAGCTCGTTCAGACGCCCCTAATAGAGCAATAACCATTTCAAGTAAATTTTAGACATGGTCCTCAAATTACATGAGAAATACTGTACATCCAATAAGAAAAGAGCAGGGTCATCAAATCTGAATCAGTGAGAGGCGACAGGTAGCATAGCAGTTAAGAGCATTGGGCCAGTAACAGAAATGTCGCTGAGTTCCCGAGCAGACTAGGTGAAAAATCTGCTGATGTGCCCTTGAGCAAGGCATTTAACCCTAATTGCACCTTTAAGTCGCTTTGGATAAGAGCGTCACCTAAACTACCAAAATGTAAATAGGTAGGGTGTCCAGAGTTGCAGTTAAAAGTCAGCTTTTAGTAGTCACGTAGGGCATAGCGGAGTGCCAGCGTTTGTATGGAATAACCAGATGTTGCAGTGAACTTACCTTGAACTGCGTGGGGGCGTTAAGTTCACACTGGATGGTGTCCAGCTGCACTCTTAGGTGCTCCTCATCCACCTGGATGGCATAGCCACTCTTCCTCTGAATCTCCTGCTTGATCAGCACCTACATACACACACACAGTTTATACACCAAGGCTGTCCCCGACTAAAAAAAGAAATCTTGGTTTTGCTGGTACTATTTAATTTAATGAAGCTGCCAGTTGAGGACTTGTGAGGCGTCTGTTTCTCAAACTAGACACTCTAATGTGGTTGTCCTCCTGCTCAGTTGTGCACCGCGGCCTCCCACTCCTTTCGATTCTGGTTAGAGACAGTTTGCGCAATTCTGTGATTTTGAGCCTATAATCAAACCCACAAATGCTGATGCTCCAGATACTCAACTAGTCTATAGAAGGCCAGATGTATTGCTTCTTTAATCAAGACAACAGTTTTCAGCTGTGCTAACATAATTGCAAACAGGTTTTCTAATGATCAATTAGCCTTTTAAAATTATAAACTTGGATTAGCTAACAACGTGCCATTGGAACACAGGAGTGATGGTTGCTGATAATGGGCCTCTGTATGCCTATGTAAATATTCCATAAAACAAATCTGCCCATTCCAGCTACAATAGTCATTAACAATATCTACGCTGTATTTCTGATCAATTTGATGCAATTTTTTATTTGCTTTTCTTTCAAAAACAAGGACATTTCTAAGTGACCCCAAACTTTTGAATGGTAGTATGTATGCATGTGTATATATTACATACACGCACGAATGCACACACAAAAGTTTGGATATACCTACTCATTCGTTTTTGTTTTTTTTAACATTGTAGAATAGTGAAGACATCAAAACTAAGAAAACACATAATGAATCATGTAGTAACCAAAAAAAAGTTTAAAAACAAATCAAAATATATTTTAGATTCTTCAAAGTAGCCACCCTTTGCCTTGATGACAACTTTGCACATTCTTGGCACTCTCAACCAACTTCATGGAATGCATTTCAATTAACTGTTGTGGCTTGTTAAAAGTTAATTTGTGTCATTTCTTTCCTTCTTAATGCATTTCAGCCAATCAGGTATGTTGTGATAAGGTAGGGGTGGTATACAGAAGATAACCCTATTTGGTAAAAGACCAAGCCCATATTATGGCAAGAACCGCTCAAATAAGCAAAGAGAAATGACAAAGACATGAAGGTCAGTCAATCCGGAAAATTTCAAGAACTTTGACAGTGCGGCACAAAAACCATCAGGCAATATGATGAAACTGGCTCTCATGAGGACCGCCACAGGAAAGGAAGACCTAGAGTTACCTCTGCTGCAGAGGATACGTTCATTCGAGTTACCAGCCTCAGAAATTGCAGCTTAAATAAATGCTTTCGAGTTCAAGTAACAGACACATCTCAACATCAACTGTTCAGAGACTGCGTGAATCAGGCCGTCATGGTTGAATTGCTGCAAAAAAACACGACTAAATAGAGACTTGCTTGGGCCAAGAAAAACAAGCAATGACATTATACCGGTGGAAATCTGTCCTTTGTTCTGATGATTCCAAATTTGAGATGTTTGATTCCAACCGCCGTGTCTTTGTGAGTCGTAGAGTAGGTGAACAGATGACCTCTGCATGTGTGGTTCCCACCATGAAGCATAGAGGTGGTGTGATGGTGCTTTGCTGGTGACACTGTCAGCGATTTATTTAGAATTCAAGGCACACTTAACCACCATGGCTACCACAGCATTCTGCAGCGATACACCATCGTATCTGGCTTGCGCTTAGTGGGACTATCATTTGTTTTTCAACAGGACAATGACCCAACACACCTTCAGGCTGTGTAAAGGCTATTTGACCAAGAAGTAGAGTGATGGAGTGCTGCATCAGATGACCTGGACTCCACAATCACCCAACCTCAACCCAATTGAGATGGTTTGGTTTGGCAGAGGGAAGGAAAAGCAGCCAACAAGTGCTCAGCATATGTGGGAACTCCAAGAATGTAGGAAAAGCATTCCAGGTGAAGCTGGTTGAGAGAATACCAAGAGAGTGCAAAGCTGTCAAGGCAAAGGGTGGATATTTTGATTTGTTTAACACTTTGGTTACTACATGATTCCATATGTGTTATTTCATAGTTTTGATGTCTTCACTATTATTCTGTGTAGAAAATAGTAAAATAAAGAAAAACCCTTGAATGAGTAGGTGTGTCCAAACACACCTACTGGTCACATTGTGACTGGTACTGTATATTACTGCTCGACTAAAATAATCTTGGTCGACCAACAGCCTAACGACCAAACAATCAACTAATTGGGGTTAGCCCTATTATACACACATAGTTAAATAATTAATTTAATCAAGACAGCTAACTTCATGATATTCTGTTGGCATTCAAAATATTTTTACACACCGCTGTACCAGCTGACAACAGCCAGGTGACTTGACTTTATTATTATGTATGGCATATACCTGTAGTACTCTGTGAGAGAGATCCATCAGCTTCCTCTTGTATTGAGCGATCTTAGCCACTGTTGTTGCCTGGTTCTTCTGCAGTTCACTGATGTCATTAGAGATGATCTGGTGAAAGATCACAGGAAACGTGTACATAACTACATAGGAGGAACCCACCTACAGCATATAAAGGAGGGTACTGAGAAGCATGTGAGGCAGTACAGGAAAGCTGTAACAAAGGCCAGCATAACGCAGCTCCCCTCCTGTATTGGTCTTAGTAGCCAGATTTGTCTCTCAGTCTCCTTTGCACAGTCCTTCAAGCTGGATAAGAACCAACAACCTAAGGTTCTTTATTAATTTTATGGTCCTGCAAATTCCCTATCCCTCTACACTCTTTTATAACACTTCTAGAAGCAGTGCAATTGTAGAGGAAAGCAGCAGGACTCACGTCTACTCTGGACTGGTGCTGTTTGGTCATCTGGTCCTGAATCTTCAGTCTGCGGAGTAGTTCTTTGAAACCAACCATGGGGACGGGGATCAACCTGTACGATTACGAATATCATCAGTTCCATATACAGTTTCAAAATGATCATCTAGCTCAGAAGAATTAATGATAACAACCTTTTAATAACCTTGATTCACATTAAACAACTTACTTGTCCGCATCAGGGTTATCCACCTTTGCCTGTTCCCAAATGATGGGATCCACACCTGAAAACAAGCAACACAACTCTGAGTCATATACAACAGTCACATTCTTAGTGCTACATGTGGACCAAATAGTCCATACGCTGTTGTTTCAATAAACCATTAAATGAAACCAAACTGAAATCCATGAAGCCACAGCTGTTGTACAATAGACATCTGGTTATCTAAAAGACATGGCCTTGTTCCCATGCTCAGACGTTGCATGCATCAACCAATGGTTGCGTGTCAGATCATTGACTGTGTCGTCGGGCACCAGATTGCTATAACATGATGTGCTTAAGCTGATATGGAAAATACCTATTTCAGGCCTAAAATCTGGCATGCATCAGCAACGTCTGAGCCGGGGAACAAGACCATGCTCTCAACAAAATGACTCAGTTAACTTCTTATGGCTGCAGTGGCAGTATTGAGTAGCTTGGATGAAAGGTGCACAGAGGTGCCCAGAGTAAAAGGCCTGCGCCTCAGTCATAGTTGCTAATATATGCATATTATTATTAGTATTGGATAGAAAACACTCTGAAGTTTCTAAAACGGTTTGAATTATGTCTGAGTATAACAGAACTCATAGGCAAGGCAAAAACCTGAGAAACAATCCAAACAGGAAGTGGAAATTCTGAGGCTGGTGGATTTTCAACCAAGCTCCCATTGAAATCCCAGCGAGATATGGATGAGTTTTCACTTCCTATGGCTTCCACTAGATGTCAACAGTCTGTAGAACTGTGTCTGATGCCTCTACTGTGAAGGGGGGCCGAATGAGAGAGGAATTAGTCAAGTCTGCCATGATCTGACCATGCTTTCACCATGCACGTTCACATAAGAGGGAGCTCTGTTCCATCGCTCATCTGAAGTCAATGTAATTCTCCGGTTGGAACGTTATTCAAGATTTATATTAACAACATTCTAAAGATTGATTCAATACATCGTTTGACATGTTTCTACTGACTGTTACGGAACTTTTGGACATTTCGTCACGTTTTAGTGAACGCGCTGTGACTTTGGAATTGTTTACCAAACGCGCTAACCAAAGTAGCTAATTGGAAATAAATAACGGACATTATCGAACAAATCAAGCATTTATTGTGGACCTGGGATTCCTGGGAGTGCATTCTGATGATGATCATCAAAGGGAATATTTATCATGTAATTTCTGGTTTCTGTTGACTCCAACATGGCGGCTAATTTGACTATAGTTCTGAGCGCCGTCTCATATTATTGCATGGTTTGCTTTTTCCGTAAAGTTTTTTTGAAATCTGACACAGCGGTTGCATTAAGGAGAGGTATATCTATAATTCCATGTGTATAACTTGTATTATCATCTACATTTATGATGAGTATTTCTGTTGAATAGATGTGGCTATGCACTATCACTGGATGTTTTTGGAACTAGTGAACGTAACACGCCAATGTAAACTCAGATTTTTTTATATAAATATGAACTTTATCAAACAAAACATACATGTATTGTGTAACATGAAGATCAAAGGTTAGTGATTCATTTTATCTGTATTTGTGCTTTTTGTGACTGTTATCTTTGGCTTTAAAAATGGCTGTGCTTATTCTGTGGCTTGGTGGTGACCTAACATAATCGTTTGTGGTGCTTTCACTGAAAAGCATATTTTTAAATCAGACACTTTGGTGGGATTAACAACAAGATTACCTTTAAAATGGTATAAGACACATGTCTGAGGAATTTTATTTATGAGATTTCTGTTGTTTTGAATTTGGCGCCCTGCACTTTCACTGGCTGTTGTCATATCATCCCGTTACCAGGATTGCAGCCATAAGAAGTTAACTTAGTTGAGATGGAGGTGAGAGAAGAGAGAGTATGGGGAAGACACACACAACCAAACTTACCTGCTGGTGCATTCGCCAGCAGCTGTTTGAGCTGTGCTGGTGAGAGCTCAGTGCGTGTAACAGACATGAAAACTGCTAGCTGTGTGAGCTGGGCCTTGGTGTTAGCCTGCTCTACATAGCTGTACAGTGTTGTAGCTGGGATCCTCTTAGATGTGCCGTTAGGAGAACGCTCCACCACATAGATCACCACCTCCGTCCTAAAAAGAGAGAAAGACAGGCATTCAGTGTTACATGGTCTACTTACAGGGCTTCTAAATGTTCACTAATTTGAAAAACAAGAAAATGGCAGCCCTGCCACTTGGTTTGCTATCAAAGTGAGTATTTGGGCTGGAGAAATGTATTCCTGTTAATAGGTTCACAGATTGAACAATGGATGCAAAGACTGACAGATCATGAGGTCAACGTGATAGACAACCATACTACAAAGTATATTCTCTGTTGTGTACCCATAGACTGTGTCTGGTAGTGTCTACTACTACTCACTGGTCATCAGGCAGGGCTTTGACTCCCTCTACGTTGACGGTGAGAGTCTGGTTCCCTCCCAGCACCTTGTGTAGAGACTCAACCAGATGCTGCTGTTGGCTACGGACATCAGCCTCCTTCTTATTGAAGGCCAGGACAACCAGACCATCCTCATCCTTACTGCCTGGGATACAGCTGTAGCCTACCGCCTTGCAGACACAAACAGATATGATAAACTAGCAGTTTGTGACCTTTGTATTCTCTAGATAGAACTTTGGTGGTCTCTCTTATGCCGACATATTTGTGACAGTTAATTGAACTCCAAAGCACTGGTCTACACCACTGCAGTTACCTGAAGACGGTAAAAAGGAATAGTACAACAAACCTCGTCAACATGTGAAAACTAGTTTAAGATTAAAACAGCAATTTGCTTTATTAAATTAGAAAAACACTTAATGTCAAAATATGCTGATACAAGGCATTACCTTGAACCTGCAGAAAGGGTTCTCCTGTGTGAAATCTACAGGGGGGAGTTGGTTGTTGAAGTAGCCCTTGCCTGTTCCCCAGAAGGCCTGGAGCTGATTCCACTTGGCCAAGATGGCATCTCTCTCGTCCCCAAGCAGGGTGGGGGCAGACAGGGCGTTAGCTGTGTGGACGAGCTGATTAGACTGGGCTGGGGCCTGGGCCTGCTGCCCAAAAAAGCTTCCTATATAGCGCAACACAAAAGAAAACTTAGGTATCCTAGCAAATCATAACTTGTTTGGTTTGCATACACCAGGGGACAATCGCAATAGTCTTTCCTTAATTCCTCCTTGCGTTCTCTCCTCGTCTCCGTCTCAAATCGTTGGATCTTCTGTTCCCTCTAAGGTTAAGGAAGCGAGGAGAGGACCCTAGGAATTGAGGAAGGACTTTTGAGATTCACCCCTGCTCTTAGCCAGAGGAACACTTACCTTGCTGTTGCTGCTGTGGCTGGATATTGAAGCCACCAAATCCACCTCCCAGAGTTGTCCCCAGACCTGTTCCAAACCCAGCTGCAGCAGTAGTGCCAGTGCCCAGCCCAGAGGAGAACCCAAATCCCTTATTCTGGGTATTACCAAACAGTCCTCCTGGAAGGAGAAATAATTATATCAATAAAACCATTAAATGGAAAATATAAGGATTTGTTGAGTATTTTGGCATAGAATCTTAGGGTTATAGTGTGTTGGTAATCTAAGAAGAGAGAGGCTCGGGAGAGGCTATGGCAAGGAGATAACATGTTATGGTAGTGCACCATCTAGTAGTTGCCATGCAGAATAGCAGGAGCAAGCAGAGTGGGACAAGGCCGTTCCTGCCCTGGCTCTCTCAGTCTGTACCCAGCCCTGCCCCAGCGAGTTCCATAGTCCTGACCTGTTGTGCTTGCAGGAGTGGCGAAGCTGAAAGTTGACCCAGGCGCAGCAGCGGATGTAGTGGTCGTCCCAAAACCCCCAAAAGCACCTGAGCAAGACAAACCAGACCGTCAGAGAGAGGTAAGAGAGCATGGATGAATGGATGGATAATAGAAAGAAAGTTGAGGGAGGGCGTAGAGATTAGGGTTGCAAAGAGTCGGGAACTTTCCGGAAATTTCCATGGGAAGTTAAGCCTGGAAATGTTGCTTAAATTCATCAAAAAAGTTTGCTTATAACAGTGAACCTTTTTTGTGGAATACACACAAGGCAATTCGAGGTCTTGTGGCATATTTTGGTTAAACTATCCCCAATTCAATGGAATTGCAACCCTCTGCATGCACAGTGCGTTCTTCCATCACATGTACAGCTGATTCTCAAGATCTTGCACACTAATGAGATACTATTGAGCCAACACTACTATACTGTCTGAGCCAAGGACTACATACTTTCTGGTAAGTTTTGATCACAATACTGGGTGGGGTGAATGTATTTTATATGACATACATTATTTTTTGTTAACTAGTAAATAGTAACCTACAGCAACGTGTGTTTAAATCATTTCTAACTTGTTAACAATTTCTGCTAGTTAGGATTTGCTACCATGTGGGTTTTTAGCTTGCTTGAGCCTGCTAACTGAGTGTTAATTCACCTGTTTCCATACATGTTTCATTTTATAACATTCATCTTACAAAGGAGTTGTTTAATCTAACTGCTTAACTATTTATTTGTACATGGAATTGTATATATATATATATATATATATATTTTTTTTTATATCTAATCTTTACAGGAAAATGCCACGGGCACTATCTGATGTGTGGAGATATTTCACTGCAACTAATGCAGAAGGAAAAGCTGTGTACATTTGCAAACACTGTGCCAAATCATATGTGAAGAATGCTACAAAGATGCAGAATCATCTGGCCAAGTGCAGAAGTGCCCTCAGGGCTCACAACAAGCAACCTCTGACAAAAGTCCCTCTACTTCTATTCGAGGTGAAAATGATGCATCAGACACCTTATCAATAGCAACAGCTCATGGTCCTCCTGGAATCAGAAGTTTTTTTTGACTCAATGGAGGAATGTAGTCAGAGAAATGCTGATGAATGTCTTGCTCGAGCACTGTATGCAACTGGTTCACCTCAGATGCTCACAGGCAATGTGTATTGGAAGATATTTCTGAATGTTCTTCGCACAGCATACAACCCTCCAACCAGACATGCTTTATCTACTAATTTGCTGGATGCAGAGCTCAACAGAGTTCAAGTGAAGGTCAAGCAAATCATAGAAAAAGCAGACTGTATTGCAATCCTCTCTGATGGGTGGTCGAATGTTCGTGGGCAAGGAATAATTAACTACGTCATCTCCACCCCTCAACCAGTATTCTACAAGAGCACAGACACAAGGGACAACAGACACACTGGTCTCTACATTGCAGATGAGCTGAAGGCAGTCATCAATGACCTTGGTCCACAGAAGGTATATGCTGCGAACATGACGGCTGCTTGGTCTAAAGTGGACGAGTCCTACCCTCACATCACACCTATTGGCTGTGCTGCTCATGCATTGAATCAGCTCCTCAAGGACGTCATGGCACTGAAAACAATGGATAAACTCTACAAGAGAGCCAAGAAAATTGTTAGGTATGTGAAGGATCATCAAGTTATAGCAGCAATCTGAGAAGAGTACCACATTCAAGCTGCCCAGCAACACCCGTTGGGGTGGTGTTGTCATCATGTTTGACAGTCTCCTGGAGGGGAAGGAGTCTCCAAGAAATGGCCATATCACAATCTGCCGATATGGACAGCCCCATCAAGAGGATCCTCCTAGATTATGTATTTTGGGAGAGAGTGGCAAGTAGCCTGAAACCTATAGCAGTAGCCATTGCACGGATTGAGGGAGACAATGCCATCCTGTCTGATGTTCAGACTCTGCTTGCAAATGTAAGAGAAGAAATCCGTACTGCCCTGCCCACTTCAGTGTTGCTCCAAGCAGAGGAAACTGCCGTTTTGAAATACATCAAAAAGTGTGAAGACTTCTGCCTGAAGCCCATACATGCCGCAGCGTACATGTTGGACCTCAAATATGCTGGCAAGAACATACTGTCTGGAGCAGAGATCAACAAGGCCTATGGTGTCACCACTACCTTGTCTCGCCAACATGGCTGGATGAGGGCAAGGTTCTTGGTAGTCTGGCGAAGTACACATCCAAGCAAGGGCTTTGGGATGGAGACGTAATATGGCAGTTGTGCCAACATATCTCCTCAGCCACCTGGTGGAAGGGACTTTGTGGATCTGAGGCTCTTTCCCCTGTTTCCTCCATCATCCTCCAAATCCCACCAACATCAGCCACCGCAGAGCGCAACTGGTCCTTGTTTGTGAACACACACATCAAAGCACGCAACAGACTGACCAATACAACGGTTGAAAAATTGGTGGCAAATTGAGGCTTTTTGAGCTTGACAATGAGCCATCCCCAACAAGGTTGGAAAGTTGACAATGAAGATGAGGCCTCAGAATCTGATGTTCAAGAGGTGGACATTGAGGAGGTCCAGGGAGAAGACATGGAAGCCTGCGAGGAAGACAACCAAAGCTTTAGTTTCTAGACTATCATTTTACAGATGTATGTTAAAAACGTTTTTGGGAGATGCGATGGATCATTGGTGATCATTCAAAATTCTCTTTTGTTGTTCAGTGAAATCGTCCCATGTTTAGAGTCAACTCATTTAATTAAAGTTCAATTCATACCTAAATATTTTTTTTAATTTCTATTGGAAGGATTTAATCATTTGCAATTATGTCTACTTATGATAAGGTAAAAGGTTTGTATGATATGGTAAATATATCCAATGCAAAAAACATCTACATTTAAATGGTATTAATATTAATTTGAATATATTCCCATTAATTCCCATATATCCCACGTAAAGTTTCCACCTCTAAATATTCCCCAAAATGTGCAACCCTAGAAGAGATCAATTGATTTCTCTAAGGGAGGGGGTCCCTAATGCTTTTTTAGAGTGGAGAAGATAAATACTCTTGAGAAATAACACAGAACATGTCATGTGCCTGCCAGGCAATCAGTGGCCTAACAGATTCAGGAAAATGCGATAAGAAACACATAACATATTCCACAAAAATAATCTAGCACGCCTTTCCCAACTCCGTAATCAGAGCCCACCAGTTTGACACAGGGACTGTGCTAACAAAGGCTGTTGTAGCGGATAGCGGATGTATCCAAAACAGGCAACATGCAAAACATCTTTAGATGAGCATTCAACATATGCATAGGGTGAGATGGAGATATACAAAAACACCATACCAAAATAATACACAGTTGTGTAGGGATAAATGGAAAGTACAAATGTGTGCTGTAGACATACTAGACGGATTGACTGATTGATAGATTAATATAAAAAAATATAAAAAGGCATCTACCTGCGCTAGCCAGGCTATTACCAAAATTGAACACAGTGGCTGCTGTGGTAGCTGCACCAAAGCCCCCAACATTAAAGCTGATTGCAGCCGCGTTGGGAGCTGCTGCATTTAATCCAAACCCCCCAGAACTAAACCCACCAGACGTGGTGCTCCCGGCTCCCAGCCCCCCAAATCCTTTAGCCAGCAGGCAGGCAGGCAGGCAGCGCGAGAGAGAGAGAGAGAGAGAGAGAGAGAGAGGAGAGAGAGAGAGAGAGAGAGAGAGAGAGAGAGGGGGGTGCAGAGGAGGGTTAGTGTAGAGAAGAGCACCGCGACAGTCCCACAGTGGGATAAAAGCTTCAAACACATTGTATGTACAAGAGCACGCCTGGTAGCGTCATAACAGTGATGTTTTCAGTTGAAGGAATTACTAACAGCCAAAAATTAACAGCCACAAACCTCAACTCCCTGTTCTGTTAGTCAGTTAATTAATAAGATACTACTAGTATTATGCTGAATACACTGGTGTAGTTGGATGGTTATTTAGTAGTAACCATATTTCACACTTATGTGGTAGGCTGGTAGCCTGGGTGCCAGTCTGTTTCTACTCTCTTGCCAACTTCTTATAGTTTCGGAAATCCCAGACCTAGGGCAGCAACAGCACTAGGTCTGGGAAACATGACAGATTCTCTTGGCAACTTCGAAAAAGAAAAGATCCTGGGGAATTCTCTTCAAACAGACAACTCTCCCAACAAATCACGAGTTTGGGTAGGCAAGGCTTAAAATGTAGGCAGGGATTGTGCTCATGAAAAACTTACCATAGGCAGACATGCCAGAACGTCGCGATTCTATACCTAAGTTTGCAGGCAAAACCTTTGCAGTGGTTTCAGTGTAGGTAGTTGAGGCAAACTAGTAAAAAGCACTCATTTAAAAAACCTCTATGATCTTCATCTTGCTAGCTACTATTGTGTGTCCAGGAGACGTTTACGCTAGGGCAACAAGCAGATAAAGCAGTTATATAAGCCGAATGTCCCAACTCTGCCCTTTCCTCTATTCCAAACTGACTTTGTATATGTACAGACATGTTAAGCTGGAAGGCAACCAGTCTGTCTAAAAAGACTAAACTATTTATGTAATTGTCATGCTATGTTTGGTTTGCCAATGAAGTAAGCAAGAGAACAAACAGATCTGGTACAAGGCTAGTTGGCTGGTTAGTTAGCAAAGTCGTAGCTGTGTCAAACTGATGTAGTGGACAGTGGAGTGTCCCAGTCTTACCTGTGGTGGTGGTGCCAAAGCCGCCGAAGCCAGCGGGGGCCGCAGCAGTGGTGGTGGTCCCGAAACCAGGGGCTGCAAGACCTGCTATAGCCAGGAAGAAAATGATTTAATTCTTTACAATGGGGAAGACCCACAACAAACTCATCAGGGAGAGGAGAGAAAGAGCAGGATGAGACAGTGCAGTTTAAAATGCCCCTTCACCGCCATGAATCAGTGAAAGTCTGTGGGGCCAGGGCCATTGCATTGTACTTACTGCTGCTGAGTCCGAATATTTCAGTCATCCTTTGCCAGAATTCTGTTCCCTTTCACCACCCATGTATTCACAGAGCCCCAATCAAAGATGCAAGACAGTCCCCAGGGCCTAAACAGTGGTATTAGAATACTGCCAGTGAACCTTGTCTCATCATTCTTGCCAACTAGACGAGGGAAATTATTTCTCATGCTCCACCACATTTCTCAAGGTCCTGTTCATGTTTAATCATCAAGTCTTTTGTGGGGTGCTGGCAGAGTGATCTGCTTTATTTGCAATCATAAAGGTCCTTAATCGCTAGACTACAAAAAGTAGATATTTGTTGGATAAAGCAACCTCATTTATTCAGCATTGGAAATTGCAGCATAAGCATGCTATTGCTCCTACGGACTGTGCTGAACTTGGTTGAGCTACTGTTTACTCAGCCTGGGATTATTTGAGAAACCTCTACACCGGTCTACATTCTCAAGCAAGTAGCCTAGCTAGTTAGCAGATTACTCTTATTCTTCTGAGTGATGAGAATGCATTTTGGGGAATGGGGAAGCTGCTGTGCCTTGAAAATGAGCATATTTACTACCAAATCCCGATGAGGCACTGGTGGTGTGCTGTTGTTTTGGCAGCAAATGAACCAAATTAAAATACGTTAGTGTCTTGACAAACAACAAAATATGTAGTCAGACAGTGGAATGTTATGAGGATGGATGAAGAAGTGGATAAAGTTGATGCCGCCATGGGCAACTGCATCCCTGATAGAGGTCGACCGATTAATTAGGGCCGATTTCACGTTTTCATAACAAACGAAAATCGGTATTTTTTTACACCTTTATTTAGTCAGTTAAGAACACATTCTTATTTTCAATGACGGCCTTGGAACGGTGGGTTAACTGCCTTGTTCAGGGGCAGAACGACATATTCTTACCATGTCAGCTCAGGGATTCAATCTTGCAACCTTACGGTTAACTAGTCCAACGCTCTAACCACCTGCCTCACAAGGAGCTTGCCTGTTACATGAATGCAGTAAGAAGCCAAGGTAAGTTGCTAGCTAGCATTAAACTTATCTTATAAAAAACAATCAATCAAGCAATCATAATCACTAGTTATAACTACATGATATTACTAGTTTATCTAGCGTGTCCTGTGTTGCATATAATCAATGCGGTGTGCATTCGCGAAAAAGGACTGCCGTTGCTCCAACGTGTACCTAACCATAAACATCAATGCCTTTCTTAAAATCAATACACAGAAGTATATATTTTTAAACCTGCATATTTAGCTAAAAGAAATCCAGGATAGCAGGCAATATTAACCAGGTGAAATTGTGTCACTTCTCTTGCGTTCATTGCACGCAGAGTCAGGGTATATGCAACCGTTTGGGCCGCCTGGCTCATTGCGAACTAATTTGCCAGAATTTTACGTAATTATGACATAACATTGAAGGTTGTGCAATGTAACAGGAATGCTGTTTTCGGTCGACCTCTAATTTGTACCTTGTCAGCTCGGGGATTCGAACTTGCAACCTTTCGGTTACTAGTCCAACGCTCTAACCACTAGGCTACCCTGCCACCCCAATACTAAGTTACCTATTAGAACATCCAATAGTCAAAGGTATATGAAATACAAATGGTAGAGAGAGAAAAAGTCCTATAATAACTACAACCTAATACTTCTTACCTGGGAATATTGAAGACTCATGTTAAAAGGAACCACCAGCTTTCATATGTTCTGAGCAAGGAACTTAAACGTTAGCTTTTTTACATGGCACATACTGCACTTTTACTTTCATCTCCAACACTTTGTTTTTGCTTTATTTAAACCAAATTGAACATGTTTCATTATTTATTTGAGACTAAATAGATTTTATTGAAGTATTATATTAAGTTAAAATAAAAGTGTTCATTCAGTATTGTTGTAATTGTCATTATTACAAATATATATATAAAAATCAGCCGATTAATCAGTATCGGCTTTTTTTGGTCCTCTAATAATTGGTATCGGTGTTGAAATATCATAATCAGTAGACCTCTAGTGAATACTCATCATAGGAATGGAACACCCTGGATATAAAACGTGTTTTTAACGCATATTTAATAGCGAGGGACACAATCAACCCGAGAGATGATGGAAATGCCTCTGATGTTAAAAATATATATACAAAATATAAAAAAGCATGAATCGAAATATTTTACAGGTAGGGATCTTTCGGCAACTAGCCATCTAACATTAAAAGTCAGTCAACATGTTAATTTAAATGGTCATTTAAATGGCTAGTTGGGAGACGAATATAAATTATCCGTGCCATTTGAGAAAATCCTGCAAAATTAGTACAAAACCAAAGATATTGATACGTTTTATGCAATTGATCTTGTGTCATTGTGTTGACTATACACTTTTAAACTAACATCACCAATCTGAGGGGGAAATTATGTGTAATTCCCGCCAATTTGATGTGGTCAATACGCCAATTTGTGTAATGTAGGAACACAATCATAACATCATGGAAAGAAGAATATGGTAAAATAATTCAATATCCTAATTTAGGATAATAGTAAATTAAGCAAACTCAGATGTTATCACATTGCTATATTCCTCTCTAGTTAACCAATTAGAGATTTAAAAAAAGTATCCAAGCACAATTTAACCAGGCGATCTAAACTAGAACGCCTATGCGGGAGGATGAATGTTTGATGTCCTTACACTTGCTCGTCCGCAACATAAGGGATTCAACAGAATGTTGCTGACGACTAGGTAGCTAGTGTAGTTAGTTAGCTTCGCTAGTTAACTATATTAGAAAGCTTACAACTGGCCGTTTAAATAGCAAGCGGACTTAAATCGATGATCCTCCATTTATGTGAGAATAGTTCATACAAGCTGACTAGATAGCGAGTGTATGAACATTCTAGTAAACTAGCTAACTACTTCGTTAGCTAACCTTAACTGGCTTGACCTGCAGTCAAGGCCGCTTTTCTTACTTTTGTGGTTTCGTTAGCTGTGGCGTACGTAAATGAAATCATAGCCATCCGTCCATCACAATATCTGCTGTTGATAGTAATGTAAAGTGCTTTCTAATAAATTCGATATCAATAGATGGAAATATCTCCTTACTTGCGGGGTTGGTGGCAGCGCCGCCAAAGTTGAACGCCATGATTACTCCTGTTCACAGCAAATTGAGTCCGTGCAGGAAGTGTCGTTTGATTGTATAGTTCCGCGAAATAATTTCTTCTTCTTCCTTTATTAGGTTTAATGGTGGTTGGCATCCAATACATGTTGCATTACCGCCACCTACTAGACTGGATTATAACTCCTTTATAATTTTGTTTGAAAAAAATGTAACAGATAAACAAATACCCCACTATCTAACACTACACTCACAAAAAAAAACAGCATACTCCAATGTTTAAATATATTTAGTCCTACTTCAGGCCAACAGCCTGAAAGGATGGGACACCACCACTTAACACACCCTGTAACTCTTCTGACGTTCAGTCTTGCACACCCAAATACCTCTCTGCATCTGCCACCACAACCTTAATTTTCTGTGACTTACATTCCATCCCTGCAGTACAGTTCATAACCATTGCTATAAATGCTAACTGAAACATATATCACTTGTTGGTTTATCCCTCTGTATTGGTACAGATCTACTACTCACACCTACTACTACTTTCTTCACTGCATCAGCATATGACAACCTCTGCACTACTATAACCCTGGAAACCTCAACCTGCCTCTCTCACATGGGACATTTCTGATCCCCAGCCCCATGGGCACCCCTACAATTAACATCCACCACTACTTTCCCCAATGCTATACATTCCTTTGTCTCATGCCCTTCTGCACACATCTCACACCTAGGAACCTCCCTCCTACACACTGCTGCCACATGCCCAAAAGCTTGACACCTGTAAAAACGTAATATATTCGGCACAAAAGCTTGTGCAGGATAACTTATATATCCTAACATCACATTGTCGGGCAAAGCTTCAACATCGAAACGCAAAAGAACAGACAAAAACTCTTCTGTTTCACCACTCACGCCACCCTGACTGCATCGCACTATACGACGAGCATCACAAACACCGGAAATCTTCCCCTACAGTTGGTCAGCTTTCACATTTACCACTACCCCAGTAATCACTCCTTTGAATTGAATTTATTTTGGGTAACAGACATATACAACAAAATGTACAATGTGGACCCAAAGGATATCACTTAAAAGTATGAATTAAAATGCTTGTTTCCAAAGTGGTTCTCGATGGTAAATATGGCTCCCTTTTCTTGCGAGCAAAACAATTCACATCTCTTGCCCCCATTCGTTTAACGCGGACTCTCTCTAACTCTCTCGAACCAGCAGAAACACAAACAATTATCACAAAACCACTTCTGGTTACTCTCACCGATTCCACAGCATCGCACTATACCACGAGCATCACAAACACTGGGAATCTTCCCCTACATTTGGTCAGCTTTCACATTTACCACTACCCCAGTAATCACTCCTTTGAATTGAATTTATTTTGGGTAACAGACATATACAACAAAATGTACAATGTGGACCCAAAGGATATCACTTAAAAGTATGAATTAAAATGCTTGTTTCCAAAGTGGTTCTCGATGGTAAATATGGCGCCCTTTTCTTGCGAGCAAAACAATTCACATCTCTTGCCCCCATTCGTTTAACGCGGACTCTCTCTAACTCTCTCGAACCAGCAGAAACACAAACAATTATCACAAAACCACTTCTGGTTACTCTCACCGATTCCACAGCGCCCAACTCTGTTTTCACTCACCCTGAAACCACAAATGGATCAGCCAAAAGGCAACGGTCCACTTTTTCCAAAAACTAAACTCCTACTCTCACAGACTCATCTTTATCCTAACCCTCGGTGCAAGCCTCGGGCTCCGAGACCTTCACCACACCTACCACCTCAGATAGTTCACACTCATTCACTTCCATTTCTCCTCCTGTCTTGAGCTCACTCTGCTTACACTTTCTACCAGTCTTCTTTATTAACAAACCATCTCCCTTTTCCCCGCCACTCAAGCTCACCCTCTTCCTCCCTCTCTATCTTAGACCTCCTCTACCTCTCTTTTTCCCTCCATTCCTCCTTATAATAATACTGCACTTCTCCTGACAGACATCTTGTTCTTGCCTTCTCAAGGGACGCCATTTAACTGGCTGTCACAATCTCCCCCGCAAATTAAATGTTCAGTTTAGATAGTTTTAACATATAAGTTGAAATAGTGCTTCTATTATAAAAACTTTTTTTTTCAGACAGCAATTCAATGCTATAGTTTCTATATTTGAAATTGAGCATCTAGTTTGCATCATCATAAAACATAGGCTACACTATGTATTGGTCAATTGAAAAGCCACATCTTCTACACCTCACCTGGGGTGTATTCATTAGTGGTCATGTCTAGAAGGGATACAGCTTTTGTTTTGCATTTTAAATAACCCTACCTCGAACCTTAACTTAATTATCCTAACCAGCTACGTTAATTATCCTAACCTGCTGCGTACGTTCTCCTAATTTGTTACGAAAAGTAAATTTTTGACAAAACCTTAATTAGTCATATTATGTTGCAAAACGTTGGTCTGTTGCAAAATGTTTTTCCCAGTGACTGGGATAATAGTCTTCCTCACAACTTAATAACAGTTGACACTCACTCACACTCACAATTGGCCCAGCGTTGTCCGGGTTTGCCCGGTGTAGGCAGTCATTGTAAATAAGAATTTGTTCTTAACTGACTTGCCTAGTTAAATAAAGCAGGAGCCACAAGAACATTAGTGAGGTCGGAAAGTGATGTTGGGCGATTAGGCCTGACTCGCAGTCGGCGTTACAATTCATCCCAAAGGTGTTCAATGGAGTTGAGGTCAGGTCTCTGTGCAGGCCAGTTAAGTTCTTTCACACTGATCTTGACAAACCACTTCTGTATGGACCTCGCTTTGTGTACTGAGGCATTGTCATTCTTCAACAGGAAAGGGCCTTACCCAAACTTTTGCCACCAAGTTGGAAGCACAGAATAGAATATCATTCTATGCTGTAGCGTTAAGATCTCCCTTTACTGGAACTAAGGGGCCTAGCCTGAACCATGAAAAACAGCCCCAGACCATTATTCCTCGTCCACCAAACTTTACAGTTGGCACTATGCATTGGGGCAGGTAGCGTTCTCCTGGCATCGGCCAAACCAAGATTAGTCCGTCGGACTACCAGATGGTGAAGCGTGATTCATCACTACAGAGAACGCATTTCCATTGCTTCACAGTCCAATGGTGGCGAGCTTTACATCACTTCAGTCGACGCTTGGCATTGCGCATGGTGATCTTAGGCTTGTGTGCGGCTGCTTGGCCATGGAAACCCATTTCATTAAGCTCCCGACTAACAGTTCTTGTGCTGACGTTGCTTCCAGAGGCAGTTTGGAACTCGGTAGTGAGTGTTGCAACCGAGGATAGATGATTTTTACGCGCTGCGCACTTCACCGGTCTCGTTCTGTGAGCTTGTGTGGCCTACCACTTCGCAGCTGAGTCGTTGTATTTGTATTTGCAGCAGCTACTCTTCCTGGGGTCCAGCAACATTAAGGCAGTTACTGTATATACAATTTCAAATATTACAGGACATTACATTTCATAACTCTTTTCTCAACACATTAAGTGTGTTCCCTCAAGCCACTACTCTACTATCAGATACAGTACCAGTCAAAAGTTTGGACACCTACTCATCCAGGGTTTTTCTTTATTTTTACTATTTCTACATGGTAGAATAATAGTGAAGACATTAAAACTATGAAATAACAAGTATGGAATAAGATTGCAATAAGACACCAACGCCAAATAAATAAATACTCATCATAAAACATTTCTGAAAAATACATAGTGTACAGCAATTGAAAGACAGGCATCTTGTGATTCCAGACAATATTTCCGATTTATCAAGTGTTTTACAGCGAAAACACAATATAGCGTTATATTAGCTTAGCACAATAGCAAACATAACAACAGCATTGATTCAAGGCAAAAATAGCTATAACGTATAAACCACCAAAATATATTAATTGTTTCACTAACCTTCTCAGAATTCTTCAGATGACAGTCCTGTAACATCATATTACACAATGCATATAGAGTTTGTTCGAAAATGTGCATATTTAGCGGCACAAATCGTGCTTATACAATGAGAATAGTGTCCATAACGTCAAGCAATCTGTCCGGCGCCATCTTGTAAAGGCACCTTTTCTTATCGAAAACTATTCATAAACTTGACTAAAAAAATACAGGTTGGACAGCAATTGAAAGACAAATTAGTTCTTAATGCAATCGCTGAATTACATTTTTAAAATTAACCTTACTGCGCAATACAGGCTGCGATAACGCAAGGCTACACTGCAGGAAATGGCGTCTTATGCATTTGACATTTTTCAACAGAACAATGAATTATCAGCATAAATAGTTCTTACTTTTCGATGAACTCCCATCAGAATCTTGGGAAATGTGTCCTTTGTCCAAAAGAATCGTTGCTAGGTTGGAGAACGTTGTCTTCAACGTTGCAATTAGCAGTAAACAATAGCCATGTGGGCCAGAGATACCCAACTTCCTAAAACGTCACGAAAATAAATACCCGAAAATCGCAATATACTGACATAAACTGATATAATTCGGTTTAAAATAACAACATTACGATGTCTTCAACACCTATATCGAGTAAAAACAGAGCCGGATATATCTAGGAGCTAATACGGGAGCTTCTAAAATGACATGCCAAGACCCTCCCTGCGTCAGAGCGAAGAGTGGAAAGATGGGACACTTCGGTTCCAAGCAATTTATAACCTTTGGGACCTACGTAGAAACTCCATTTCAACTCTCCCTATTTGCTGACACCCAGTGGAAGGCGTATGCAGTGCATCTCAACCAATAGAGGACAGGCAAATTAATACACAGGTCTCAGAACAGCCAGCAAAATTCTGCATTCTGACATACACATAGGAAAATTGCTCTAAGTCCAGTTCTGTTTCACCCACAGATATAATTCAAATGGTTTTAGAAACTAGAGAGTGTTTTCTATCCAATAGTAATAATAATATGCATATTGTACGAGCAAGAATTGAGTACGAGGCCTTTTTGAAATGGGCACCTTTTATCTGGCTACTCAATACTGCCCCTTGAGCCCAAAGAGGTTAATCATCTACTGAAGAACCATTTTGGGTGTATAACTTGATCTGTTTCACCTGTCTTTATGATTGTCTCCACCCCCCTCCAGTGTTCGCCCATTTTCCCCATTATCCCCTTTGTATTTATACCTGTGTTCTCTGTTTGTCTGTTGCCAGTACGTCTTGTTTGTTAGAGTCAACCAGCGTTTTTTTGTCTCAGCTCCTGCTTTATCCAGTCTCTCTTTTCTCGCCTTCCTGTTTTGACCCTTGCTTGTCCTGAATCCGAGCTTGTCTGCCTGTCGACCTGTACCTTTGCCTCCCTCTGGATTACCGACCTCTGCCTTACCCTGACCGTGAGCCTGCCTGCTGTCCGGTACCGTTTCCCCACCTTTGGTTTGCTGACCTCTGCCTGCCTTGACCTGTCTATCGCCTGCCCCTTGAATTATTAAACTATTGTTTATTCGACGTGGCTTGCATCTGTGCCTTACCTACATACCTGATAGTACAAACTGGCCATGACTGACCCAGCAGGTCCAAACCAGCTGCACAAGGCCATCTCCTCCCAAGGAGCCTCCATTGGTAGGCACAGGGAATTGCTTCGTGGGCTGATGGAGGGGGTCCAAACATTGGCTGAGTGCCATGACCAGGCGTTGGACATGCTGCTGGAGCAATTCCGCAGGTCGTCTGGGGGGCAGCCTGCCTCGGTGGTAAATCCACCGCCCCTCAGCAACTCGGCAGTTAGCAGTGCCACCGCACCGGCCAGTCCAACTTCCCGGGAGCCCTGGTTCTGGAAACCTTTAATGGAGAGCCGAGCACCTGTCGGGCATTTTTTGCTCAATGTGCCCTCATTTTCGAGCTTCAGCTCTCCTCCTTCCCCTCGGATCGCTCCAAAATAGCCTACCTCATCACACTAATGTCTGGAAGGGCGCTCACCTGGGCTACCGCCGTATGGGAACAGCAGCCGGTCATATGCGTGAGCCTGGAGGGGTTCGTGGGAGAGGTGAGGAAGATTTTTGACTCCCTCATCGCTTTGACCATCCGCATTGATGGGCGATTGTGGGAATGACGGATGGAGAGGAAATTTGATTTCACTCGCACGTCCAGGGATTCCACCTCGCCTCCGAGTCATCCTGGAAGTCCACGACAGTCCCGTGGCCGAGAGCACCCAAGATTTTGCGACCTTCCTCGAGAGTCACCGAGGACGGCCGAGGCACTGTTTCCCGAACCCATGCAACTAGACAGGGCTGGGCTGTCGCCAGCGGAACGGCAACACCGGATCAGCACAAGGAGCTGTCTATGTTGCGGGACTTTTGTTCATTTTGTGTCCTCGTGTCCGGTAAAAGACCAGGCTCACCAGTAGGAGCGAGTACTCTAGTGGGCCATATGGGGAACCTTTTGCTTGCCTTACTTGCAGCCTTTTTCATGTAATTCTGCTGTGGGTGAACCAGTCCAAATCTCTCCGGGTCCTCATTGAGTCTGGGGCCGATGAGAACTTTTTGGACGCCACACTGGCTTCCGAGCGGAACATCCCCACTCAGCCCCTCTCCATTCCCATGGATGTTAGAGCGTTGGACGGGCGCTCTATAGGTTGGGTCACCCATAACACCACTCCCATCAACCAATGTGTGTCAGGGATTCACAGCGAGACCATTCAGTACTGCTCATCAAGGCCCCCCAGATTCCTGTGGATTTGGGATTCTCCTGGCTCCAGCGACACAACCCAACCATCAACTGGTCTACGGGTGCCATCATGGGCTGGAGTCCGTTCTGCCACGGCTATTGTCTGAAGTCAGCGCAACATGCCCCCAGGACGCCTTGCTCGGTCCTCGGAGGTGGTTCCCGGCGCTCTCCACCATTCCTACGGAGTACCAGGATCTCCAGGAGGTGTTCATCAAGTTCCGGGCCACTTCCGTTCCGCCGCACCACCCCTCTGACTGTGGGATTGACCTTCTTCCTAGCACCACTCTGCCCCGGGGGCGTCTTTACTCGCTGTCGGGACCTGAAACCAAGGCTATGGAGGACTCCATTGGGGACTCCCTAGCTACTGGATTTTTCCGTCCCTCTTCCTCTCCCACTGGCACAGGGTTCTTCTACGTGGAGAAGAAGAACAAGACCATGCGCCTGTGCATTGACTTCCGGGGACCTAATGACATCACTGTAAAGAATCGTTATCCGCTACCTCTAATTTCCTCGGCCTTCGAGCCGCTCCATGGGGCCACTGTGTTCTCCAAGCTAGATCTATGAAATGCCTACCACCTGGTGCGGATACGAGAGGGAGATGAGTGGAAGACTGCCTTCAACACGGCCAGTGAACACTACGCATATCTGGTGATGCCCTTTGGCCTCACCAACAGCCCTGCCGTGTTCCAGCCTCTGGTGAATGACGTTCTCCTTAACATGCTGAACCTGTTCGCCTTCATCTACATTGATGACATCCTTGTCTTCTCCCGCTCCCCCCAAGAACCCGTGCTCCATTTCCGGCAGGTTCTCCAGCGCCTTCTGGAGAACCAGTTTTTCGTTAAGGTGGAAAAATTAGTTCCATCGCTCCACCATTCCCTTTCTGGGCTACATCATCTCTGCTGGGAGCGTCAAGACGGATCCAGAGAAGGTGAAAGCGGTGGTGGATTGGCCTCAGCCTTCTTCCTGGGGTTCGCCAACTTTTATCGCCGCTTTATCCGGGTTTACAGCACCCTGGCCTCCCCCCTGTCTGCCCTCACCTCTACCAAGGTTCCGTTCACATGGTCCACGGCCTCTGACCGGGCGTTCCGGGGACCTTAATTAACCTCTCTGGGATATGTGGGACGCTAGCGAAAATGCAGAGCGCCAAATTCAAATAAATTACTATAAAAATGTAACTTTCATGAAATCACACATGCAATACACCAAATTAAAGCTACACTTGTTGTGAATCCAGCCAACGTGTCAGATTTCAAAAAGGCTTTACAACGAAAGCACACCAAACGATTATGTTAGGTCAGTACATAGTCACAGAAAAACACAGCCATTTTTCCAGCCAAAGAGAGGAGTCACAAAAAGCATAAATAGAGATAAAATTAACTTTTTAGGGATATGGGGCAGCATTTTTACATTGGATGAATAGCGTGCCCATAGTGAACTGCCTCCTACTATGTCCCAGATGCTAATATATGCATATTATTATTACTATTGCGTAGAAAACACTCTGAAGTTTCTAAAACTGCTTGAATGATGTCTGTGAGTATAACAGAACTCATATGGCAGGCAAACTTCAAAACAGGAACTGGAAAATCTGAGGCTGGTTGATTTTCAACTCATCGCCTATTCACATCCCAGTAAGATATGGATCTGTTCGCACTTCCTACGCCTTCCACTAGATGTCAACAGTCTGTAGAACGTTGAATGAAGCCTCTGCTGTGATGTGGGGCCGGATGGCAGCTGTTTGAGTCAGTGGTCTGGCAGATATCGCCTTGCGTTACATTACTTCTGTAGACACGAAGGAATGCTCCGGTTGGAACTTTATTCTATATATATGATAACAACATCCTGAAGATTGATTCTCTACTTAGTTTGACAAGTTTATTCGACCTGTAATATAACTTTTTGAAGTTTTCGTCCGAGTTCGCCTGGACCGGCGCTAGCGTTTGGACATGTGAACTAAATGTAGCTACTTGGACATAAATATTTGACATTATCGAACAAAACAACAATTTATTGTGGAACTAGGATTCCTGGGAGTGCATTCTGATGAAGATCATTAAAGGTAAGGGAATATTTATGATGTAATTTCGTATTTCTGTTGACAACAACATGGCGGAGAAATGTTGTGTATATCTGAGCGCCGTCTCAGATTATTGCATGGTTTGCTTTTTACGTAAAGTTTTTTTGAAATCTGACACAGCGGTTATATTAAGAACAAGTGTATCTTTAATTCTAAGTAAAACATGTATCTTCATCACAGTTTATGATGAGTATTTTCCGTTATTTGATGTGGCTCTCTGCAATTTCTCCTGATATTTTGGAGGCATTTCTGAACATGGCGCCAATGTAAACTGAGATTTTGGGATATAAATATGCACATTATCAACAAAACATACATGTATTGTGTAACATGATGTCCTATGAGTGTCATCTGATGAAGATCATCAAAGGTTAGTGATACATTTTATCTCTATTTCTGCTTTTTGTGACTCCTCTCTTTGGCTGGGAAAAATGGCTGTTTTTTGGACTTGGCGGTGATCTAACATAAATATATGTTGTGTTTTCGCTGTAAAACATTTTTTTTTTAAATCGGACACGATGGGTAGATTAACCTCTCTGGGATAGGTGGGACGGCAGTGTCCCACTTGGCCAAAAGCCAGAAAAAATGTAAAGTGCCAAATTCTAATATATTACTATAAAAATCAATCTTTCATGAAATCAAACATGAAAGACACCAAAGCTACACATGTTGAAGCTACACATGTTGTGAATCCAGCCAACGTGTCTGATTTCAAAAAGGATTTACGGGGAAAGCACACCAAACGATTATGTTAGCTCAGTACATAGCCACAGAAAAACACAGCCATTTTCCCAGCAAAAGATAGTAGTCACAAAAAGCAGAAATAGAGATAAAGTTAATCACTAACCTTTAACGAGAAATTGCTTTGATGAAAGATACATGTTTTACATATAAATAAAGATACACTTGTTCTTAATGCAACCGCTGTGTCAGATTTCAAAAGAACTTTACGTAAAAAGCACACCATGCAATAATCTGAGACGGCGCCAGATTTAACAAAATTTCTCCGCCATGTTGGAGTCAACAGAAATACGAAATTACATCATAAATATTCCCTTACCTTTGATCATCTTCATCAAAATGCACTCCAAGGAATCCTAGTTCCACAATAAATCGTTATTTATGATGAGGAAATTAATTTAATGCATTTTAGAATAAAGCTGTCACTTAACAAAATGTGGAAAAAGTCAAGGGGTCTAAATACATTCTGAATATGTATACCCTCACATACCCCCTCATTTGAGCCCTGGTTTTAACTTCACACATCAAGCCCTTCACTGACACAGATAGTTAAGAAGTGCATGATGACTGAAGGAATTGGCTGACAAAATCTATGGATAGTAGACTATTTTTTTCTGTCAAAATGGCATACCTCTTATTTCTTGAATATGAAGAAATATGCTCCAACACAAAGCCCTCGTTGATAGTAGCCTAAAGTCAAATTAAAATGAAGACTGTTTAAATGAATTTGGCCTCGAATTAGCATACTTTCAGCACCAATATACTGTCCATCTCCGCAGCTGCCGCTTCATAGTAATGTAAGTAATGTAAATTACTCAAATATGGCTTATTGTGAGGTCAATAACTCTGATAAATAGCTTCATTATAAGCAATGAAACATATTGTTTTGATTAAAATAAATTATATCATTCGTAAGCTTACCTCCGGTTCTCCTTCTCATCTTTGCATTCTCCCTTTTAAACTGAACAGTACATCAGTAGGCCTAGTCCGCGCGCACAGATATTGCATTTTTTGGATAAATAAACAATTATTTTTGGAAGAAGCTGTCAGGCATTGGGTGTAGCTAGTGCATGAAGTCAGGAACAGGAGCGCAGAGATGAGTGAACAACGCACTTTACTCAAGAAAATAGCACAAGTAACAGTACTAATGTGCGAACAATAACGGTTGCCACAAAACACGGGTGAAAACAGCACCCGGACAAAAACAGCCGGAAACGTACCGACCTGAACAATAAACAATCACACACAAAGACATGGGGGAAACAGAGGGTTAAATACATGACCAGTAATTGGGAAATGAAAACCAGGTGTGTGGGAAACAAAGACAAAACCAATGGAATATGAAAAGTGGATCGGCGATGGCTAGAAGACCGGCGACGTCGACCGCCGAGCGCCGCCTGAACAAGGTCAAGAACCGACTTCGGCGGAAGTCGTGACAGAAGCCTTTAAAACTTCTTGTCAATAGGGGGGCGCTGTTTTCACTTTGGAAAAAATCGTGCCCAAATTAAACTGCCTCGTACTCTATTCTAGATCGTACAATATGCATATTATTACTATTGGATAGAAAACACTCTCAAGTTTCTAAAACTGTTTGAATTATATCTGTGAGTAAAACAGAACTCATTTTGCAGCAAACTTCCATACAGGAAGTGAAAAATCTGAAAACGATGCTCTGTTCCAGGGCTTGCCTATTCAATTGCCTAATATTTATCGATATGCATGCACTTCATACGCCTTCCACTAGATGTCAACAGGCATTGGAAGGTGGAATGGGGTGTCTAGCTTGATCTGAGGCCGAACAAGAGCTTTTGGAGTGACAGATCTGGAAATTTCTTTGTCTTCTCTGGCGCGCGAAGTACGTCGACATTGGCTTCTGAAAAGCGTTCGGTATACACGGCGGATATCTCCGGCTCTGATTTTATTTGATACATGTGATAATAACTTCGTAAAGTATGTTTTTTCAAACGAGTTTTATCAGATTAATCAACGTTTATTGGGACTTTTGGAGTTTTCCGTTCTTTGCGTCGAGAGAAACTGGGAACGTCATCAACATTGACTAGCATTGTGGCACGAATTCGACAGGAGAAAAGGACATTCTAAAACCAAACAACGATTTATCCTCGACCTAGGACTCCTTGTACAAGATTCTGATGGAAGCTCAACAAAAGTAAGAACAATTTATGATGTTATTTCGTATTTCTGTGGAAATTCTCTGCCGTTTTGGCCGGCGCTGTCTCGCAATAACGCAAGCTGTTTGTTATGGTAAAGTTATTTTTAAAAATCTAACACGGCGGTTGCATTAAGAACCAGTGTATCTTTCATTTGCCATACAACAAGTATTTTTATGTAAAGTTCTTTGGTCAGATTAGGTGAGTGTCCAAAATAGCTTCTGACATTCTGGTGAATCGATGTTACATATTCACAATGTATAACCACGGTTTGCAGCTCTAAATATGCACATTTTCGAACAAAACATAAGTGTATTGTATAACCTGATGTTATAAGACTGTCATCTGAAAGACTGTCATCTTTCTAGGGAGTTTTTCCTAGCCACCGTGCTTCTACACCGTGCTTCTACACCTGCATTGCTTGCTGTTTGGGGTTTTAGGCTGGGTTTCTGTACAGCACTTCGAGATATTAGCTGATGTACGAAGGGCTATATAAAATAAACTTGATTTGATTTGATCTGATGAAGTTGGTCAAGGTTAGTGATTAATTTTATATATTTTGCTGGTTTTTGCGAATGCTATCTATGCGGTGAATAAATGCGGTTGTGTGTTTTGCTATTGTGGTAAGCTAATATAATGCTATATTGTGTTTTCGCTGTAAAACACTTAAAAAATCTGAAATATTGGCTGGATTCACAAGATGTTTATCTTTCATTTGCTGTACACCATGTATTTTTCATAAATGTTTTATGATGAGTATTTAGGTATTTCACGTTGCTCTCTGTAATTATTCTGGCTGCTTTGGTGATCTTTTTGATGGTAGCTGCGATGTAAAACTATGATTTATACCTCAAATATGCACATTTTCGAACAAAACATAAATTTATTGTATAACATGTTATAAGACTGTCATCTGATGAAGTTGTTTCTTGGTTAGTGACTAATTATATCTATATTTGGTCGGTTTTGTGATAGCTACCTATGCGGTAGAAACATGGTGAAAATATGCGGTTGAGTCTTTGGCTATTGTGGTTAGCTAATAGAAATACATATTGTGTTTTCGCTGTAAAACATTTTAAAAATCGGAAATGATGGCTGGTTTCACAAGATGTTTATCTTTCATTTGCTGTATTGAACTTGTGATTTCATGATTTCATTTATATGCTATTATTTACTTGTGGCGCTATGCTAGGCTATGCTAGTCAGCTTTTACTGATGAGGATGCTCCCGGATCCGGGATGGGTGTTAAGTAAAGGTTAACTCGCCTCCTGAAGTGCACACAGCATACAGCACAGCAATTGGTTAGGCAGCACAAGAGCAGGGCAGGCCAGTGCTCATGATTGAGATAGCCTAACCATTGCAGTGTGTAATGCACGAACCTCCCCTATTGTCCTCCGGGTAACAGTTGTGTAATTTTCAACTGCTCCCTTACTGTACATGTATGGTATTTACTCAACACGTAGACTATTTGAAGTGTCAGAGAGAGTTAAAGTTCATTCCAGGTAATTTGAGTGAATGTTTACATCAAAGGACCTAGTTTTGCTGCAACAAGATCAACTGAGAGGCTTTACATGCATACCAATGCAATCATCAGGGCCAGGATCAGATCGATCTGTCTGTTTTTGAGTTTTTTTAAATATATTTTTTTATCATCGGATAGGATCATTCTGATACACATACCACAAAATCAAGATCACAGAATCCGTATTTTCAGTGCTTTGAACAGGCCTACACCTTGCCACCTACTGGACAGGTTGTGGTACTATTTCCACACTGTCATGGGAAATAAAGATGAGTAAAGTTCTTGAATGAAAGTAACATTAAAAATGTTTTGCCTGCACTTATAAGTAGATTAATGTATTTGACTCCTCAATATAACAACTGACCAGATACCTATACTAGGGTCAATTTAACATAACGAACCCTTGGTTTACAGATGTAATAACATTTTTAAAATCCTCCTCACATTGACATTTCTTGGTTGTAGTGCCTTTTACCTTTCTAAATCAACCCTTAATCCACCCTTCCAGTGGGTTCAAGATAATCCAGATTTTTTTCGGCATTTAAACTATCCTAATCACTACCTTTGAGTTTTGAAAAATGTAAAAATGACATTTAATCCTGATTAACGGTCAGATTACCAAATCCTCATCCCTATCCTATCTTTTTAAAAACTGAGCCCAGACAATTCATCATGTCTCAGTGTAACGTAGACGCAGGGAGTCAGGAAGCAGGTACATTTAATGAGTTAAATAATAACAAACATGGCGCAATACAAAACAAGAGAACATAGAAACATAAACAATACTACCTGATGACTGATAACAAAAGAGTGCTATATAAAGGGTAAGTAATGAAGGGAGTAATGAAGTCCAGGTGTGACTGATGATCAGATGCAGCTGTGCATAATGTTGGTTGCCAGGTGTGTGTAAAGCTGGGTTGCCAGGACCGGTGGTTAGTAGACCAGTGACGTCAAGCTCCGGAGCTCCGGAGCGAGAGAGGACGTGACAGTACACCCCCCCCACCCACCCACACACACACACACACACAGAACGCCACAGGACGATACCGGCAGGACGACGAAGGTGGAAATCTCGGATGATGTTGGGATCTAAAATGTTGTCCACCGGAACCCAACACCGCTCCTCTGGACAGTACCCCTCCCAGTCTACCAGGCACTGGTGCCGACCGCCACAACGTCGGGAGTCCAGGAGTGATCTGACGGCATAGCGGGGCTCTCCTCGATGTCCATGGGAGGCGGAGGGGTGTCGTGGGGAACGACATCAGCCAGGGGACCAGGAACCACCGGCCTGAGGAGGGAAACATAAAAAGATGGTGAGATCCAGTAGTTTGTGGGGAGATGTAATCTGTAAATTACCTTGTTGACCCTCCAAGGGACCTTTAACGGCCCCACAAACCAGGGACTCAGCTTCTTACAGGGAAGGCGGAGCGGAGGTTCCTAGTGGAGAGCTAGACATGATCACCAGGATGGAACACGGGAGCCTCACTGCAGTGGCGATCCGCCTGCTCTTTCTGATGGCGGATGGCGTCCTGGAGTCTCAATATCCTCCGGAAGGCCATGGTGCCGGAAGACCTGCTGGAACAGTGCCTCAGTGACCTGGAGAGAGGTAGGGAGACCAGAGAGAAGGATGAAACAGCATTATTTAGAGATTCTGTCCACTATCACCAAAATGGTGGTAAAACCATCAGAAGAGGGGAGATCAGTAACAAAGTCAATGAACAGATTGGAGACCATGGATGGGGACATATGGAACAGGAGTTGACATAACGAGTGACACCAGTACTTTCCAAAGATGGACTGAATGGTACGGGTGATACCTGGATGTCCAGCGATGACAGCTGTGTGCACCCAGGTCAATAGCCAATTCCTTATCCCCGTGGGAATGTAGATGCGCTCAGGAGGACAGGTGGCAGGTGCGAGTTCCCTGGTGAATGTCCACATCTACGTCCCAGACTACGGGGCTATGACTCGAGAGGGCGGGATTATGGGTGCACTCAAGACAGGAACCTCTCCCGAATCGTAGAGATGGGACAGGGCATTGGCTTTGATGTTTTTTTAACCTGGCCGATATGTCAACATGAAATCTTGTGTACGGGTGCACTGATGATGAGGAAAGGAAGGCTTTCTTGATGTATAGAATTCACGGTGAGGGTGAGTGGTGCTGTGATGTGTGTGATTGTCCCCTATTCCAGTGGTTGACTATCTAGTGCTTGAACAAGACAAGGAAAGGAGAGCGGGTATGAGGTGATGTTAAGGGAGGAGGCGAGGGCCTGATCAATAAAATTCCCTGCAGCGCCAGAGTCCACTAGAGCTGTAGAAACAAAACATGAAAGACAGCCAGCCAGTGAAATCGTTACTAGGAAAGGTTTGGCGGCAAGTGATGATGATGGAATGCTCACGCCTAACCCAGGAGACAGATCATCACATGGCTGTCCCTCTGCTCAAGTTGAAAACCGGTTAGAACGTACCTGACACCGTTGAAGCTGGTGTCCATCCTGTCTGCAATATGGACAGAGGCGACGATTCGCAGAACCCTATGTGCTCTACAAATGTTTTATTTTCTTTTGGATGCAGGT
Organism: Salvelinus namaycush; assembly: GCF_016432855.1. Lineage (NCBI taxonomy): Eukaryota > Metazoa > Chordata > Actinopteri > Salmoniformes > Salmonidae > Salvelinus > Salvelinus namaycush. The sequence goes on from NC_052337.1 coordinate 48,149,446, forward strand.
ATGTGGTTTATCTATGTAAAATATATGTTATGTGTTGATGCATAATAAGAAGAGGCTGTACTCATTTTTGTATTCTAATATCATTTTGATGCACTATGAGAGAAAGAGGTGACGATTTGCAGAACATATGTGCTCTACAAATGTTTTATTTTATTTTGGATGCAGATGCAGGACGCAGAGAGGGAATTCTGCTTAATTCAAACAACCTGATCTCCA